>NW_010108623.1:0-15830 GCF_000699245.1 Pterocles gutturalis | reverse complement strand
TGTTCACAGTCTGCAACAGTTTGCACTGTACTGGAAAATGCTGTTTGCGTACACTGCCAATACACTGGCACAAACAGTACAGAAATGATTGACAGACAATGCATTAGTTATATTTTTGCCAAATGGGGCAATAGAGCAGTAATTTTTTTGTATCTGTTATAATATTCAGGACAGCTTTCTCTTCTGCAAAGGAAAGTAAACAGTCTTTGTTTGGATCTGTACCCGGGTCTCCAGTAGTTTTGTGTCCTCAGAGAGCAGGAACTTAAGACAGTGGTGAAAGCAGGTATACAACTGTGTCTGAATAGGACACTGTTCCTCTGTTAAGAAATATCGTTTGCTAACTGTGGTTTAAGTGCCCTGATTCCTCCTGTGAAAAAATAGGAATGCTGAATGGAGAAGGCGACAACAAGGCAAAGCAGATTATTCTGCCTGTTTCCTTCTAGGGGCTTCATAAATAACTATTGATGATGCAAATAATAATCATTCATGACAGGCAAGAGAGTAAGCTTCTAACATATATTTTACAGGCACACTGTCAGGAAATCCATTCAGTCCCATGCAAATTCCTCCAGGTGTTGCTAGGAATGGGACAAGAAGGGTAGGTGTTTATGTTAATAAACTGTCAACATTTTACCTGACATATTCCTTAGAGGACCTGGTGAAGATGGGATGCCAGAGACAGCAGCTATTCCTTTATTTTTCTCCATTCCTCCTAATCGCATGAAAAATTAAGCTGCTCACCTCATTACCTGATGAGAAGCATCTAACTGTATAATTTCTTTCTTTATAAAGTGTATAAATACACCCAGGAAACTTTAAAGGACATGGCAAAGAGTCTTACTTTAGCAGACTCTTCCTTCTAAGTAATAGGCATCCCAGAGAATGGAGAGGTGACAAAGCAAATAAGAACGGGTTTGACTGGGCAATTATTAATACACATATCTGGGTAGAGTTATCTTTTCTCCTCCTATATCACTGTGGTGGTTGGTGATATTTATTATTATATAGACACCTAGCCTGGTCATGGCACAATCAGTCGATGGGTTGCACATGCTCAGACTCTATTCCAACCTACAGAAACAGTCTGCAACAGTTTGCACTGTACTGGAAAATGCTGTTTGTGTACACTGCCAATACACTGGCGCAAACAGCATGGAAATGATTGACAGACAATGCATTAGTTATATTTTTGCCAAATGGGGCAATAGAGCAGTAATTTTTTTGTATCTGTTATAATATTCAGGACAGCTTTCTCTTCTGCAAAGGAAAGTAAACAGTCTTCCAGAACAGATGAATTTAAAAGGAAATATGACAAATTCTGCCCATTCATTCCATTCACATATTTCTATTCACTAGTTACAGTATGTTCATCACTATTTTATTTATATCCTGCAGAGTAAGGGAAGATCTGGTGCCTCTTTGCACCAATGTTCTGGATAGCTATTACCAGCCCACAGAATTGAGCAGACTACTAACATCAAACTCCATTTCTACAAGAGCAGCATAAAAATATGCAGACACTTAGCCTGGACTGATCACCTAGTCTCTTGCTAATCCTTTATTTGACGGAGTTCTGGTCTGAGTGTACATTTCAATCTTTGAAACATACATAAAAACATTGGGAAAAAAGTTGGAGTTTAGAGTATAGATAGATAAATGGACAGCCAACTGAGGAAAGGACAAGAGAAAGTGAGACACACCAGTAACACTTCCAAAGCCTAACAGCAGATTCACATGAGAAATTATCATTAACTGTGTCAGGAAGGAACTAACTATATCTCTGATTACTTCAGCAAATGAGAGAATGGGAAGACAAAGGCCTGATGAGTTGCAATGACAAGAAACAGTGATGATATTAACTTATTCTGAAACCCAGACCACAGAGGAAATAAATTTTAAAAGATATAGGTATTTTTCTGAAAAGAACCCACCTGTATGCCATTTTCCAGGATCACAAAGCACATGATGGTAGAGGTACTTTAGACACAATTGTCAGAGGCCATAAGAAAACAAGTCTTAGTTAACTGTAAGGTTATTAGACCAGACAATATCACTGAAGGAATTTCTTTCAGAGGTTATTTCCCTTACATCTGAAACTGAAACCTGACCTGCAGATCCTCCATTCTGCTCAACTTCATAACCTCCTTCTAGCCCTCCCTGCGTCCTGCTGACCACTCATGGAAACCCTCCAGGAGAAGGATGTCACTCACAAATCATAAGCAAGCGTGAGTGTCTGATATGTAGTGTGACCAATAAGTTCAGAACAACTCAAGCAACCAGCAGACCGATGGAGAATGCCTTAAATGGCCTGTGTGATTCTTCCGTTCAATTTAAACTAAGCTGTCTGCCCTAGCACTGACATGCCATCAGAGAAAGTTGAGAGGCAGTGGAGTCACTCTTCCACTCTCTTTTTATCACTCCTCCCCCCTGCAAATGCATATTTCCTACTTAGCATTTTCCTAACACTTTGATTTATATTGCAGTACTGTTTATAATAGATGCTTTTGCATACTGTTTATAACAGACGCTTCACATTCAATTCTTTTCTCCAGAGTTAAAACTAAGAAACAGGGAAGTATAAATATGATAGGATTCATACAATGATAGAATTAACATGTAAAGTCCAGCAGGTAACTGCCTGGGAGAATTAAACGCCAGCAGTTAAGAGCAGCGGTAAATTCTCAAAACACGCAGATAAGCTTTAATGCTTTCAATAAGAGTACATTTAGGTGGGGTTTTGGCGGGAGGATTTTGGGAGTTTGGGGTTTTGTTTATTTGTTTGAAGAAAATAGAAAGTATTTCTAAGATTGCCTACTGGAAGGAATATTTATTTCCCTTCACCTTACAGGACCAGAGAAGAGAGTATCAGGTCTGTGTTCCCAGTAACTCTTGTCTGCTTCCACTGAGCCATGCCAGTGCTGCTGTGTTCCATGTGGCAGTATAATGCAGTTCTTTAGAAACTCAGATAGCCCATATTTATTTCAGCGCATCATTTTTTAGTGCTGTTCTAGGTAACAGTTTTGGTCTATAACTCCCTGTGTAGTTAAAAGCCACTGCTGTTCTCATATTATTCACCAGCAGTTGAAATCAGCTAAATCAACAGACACTTTGGTGTGTTTGTCTGGATGCATGGCTCGGGTTTTTCAGCAGTTAGCCTTTGGAATTTACCCTTCATTCAAGGAAGCTGAGAGACATCTGACTTTCAGTTAACAGGATGAGGCAGAGAGCATTCTTCATAGGACTGGAAGGCAATTTCAGTGGGATTGCAGGCATACAAGAGAAAACATCACTGTGCTCTCTTCAGAAAAATAATTAACACATTATGTGAGTGAGGACACTTCATGGACATATAGTCCCTCTGCACACTACCCTCAAGGAAAGGGCTTCACTGCCCACGTGGCTGGAAAAGCAAAAGCAAACCCTACTCTGGGTTTACAAAGCTAATAGCTACCCAGTAAGTCTAAACCTCTAAGACTGTGCTTAATGTGGGCACACACATCCATACTTTAACTACAAAAAGGGCTGTTTTCTAAACATGTCCTTATTAAAGCATTTGACTTGCTCTTTACCTTACAAGCCAGCTACTTCCCAAGGTTACAAGATTTTAGGACACTGATTTGTTCTTCAGATTCTTTATTCAACAGAAAACTGGAGAACAGGAGAACAATGTTAATGCCTTTTGGGTTTGACGCAAGGGGAACTGAGATGATCAGTATAATACTCCTGATAAGCACTCTGTCAAGAACTGAAATACATAAAAAAGCATGACCAACTTTCTGCTCTAGGTCAGCTGTCCCTGTTCAACACTCACAGCTTTGCTACTTCTGACAATGCAGTACTAACAGGAAACAAATAGCACTTAAATGTGGAGCATCTCTTATACACCTTGGGTAACTGCAGATTGCATGATCCAAATCAATTCACTCCCACTGGGAAACATGGACAAAATACATCATTGCAGGAATTACAAATTCTGACTTTTGATCCAAAGGAACTCTATGACAGACCTTGCACCTTAAAAGATTTAAGAAAACTTTAATCTCTTCTCTGGGGATGTAAATCTTTCCATCACAGTAATGTATGATTTTGCCTGACGTCTGTGGTCTCAGATTTCCCTTTCTATTCCTCTTATACAATGTCAGTCCATAGCATTTGGCAGTCATACTACTCACCTTCGAAGTAATTCTACTAAGAAAGTTCGTTGGCCAAGGAAAACATAAGAAAAATAAGAACAGCCAACAGAAATCCAGAAGAAAATATGTTCACTACCTCAGAGATCTTTCATTTTACATAAATAAGCAATGCAATTTAGATTCATAGAATGGGAGAATCCAAGCTTTGTCTCAGATTTGAAGATGTTACTTCATGCAGAAAAGCAAACGTTTACGTGGATAACTCTCTTGATTTTAATAAGAATTAACTTATAAATTTACAAATGGTGTCAATTTTCCTCTACTTCTAAGCAGTTTTCTCTATTGTGAATTAATTTTCTATAGTACAAATGTCTGAATTTCTGAAAGGTTTGGAGATGAAAAGCTGTACTATCAGCGTTAAGCTGCAGCTACCAAATTCCTTGGCATTTAAGTTACAGCCTTCTTCTGTGCAAAATCCAGGAGTAAAATAGTGGAACTTATTTATAAAGCATCCAGCCTGCTATTGGTTGGATGGTTATAAAATATGCCTTTGATTCCTGTGCATTATGCTTTCCAATCTTTTAAAAGATTACTGCCTCAGCTACCTGCAAGCTGCATTCTTGTCACATAACCTACACATCTCATAGCCCACTGCAGAATAATCTGAGTTTTATAAAAGCATTTTTAATCCATTGGCACACATATTTTTCTTCATTAGGTATTTCATACCTCACACCATGAAGTTTTTTTACTATATGTAACTAGAGTTCCTGCCTTAAAAAATGTCTGGGTCCTTGAATTCATTGAATAAACTTTGTTATAAGGAGAAGGAAAAAGGTTTAAAGTCACAGCTGATTTTTGAAATTTCAAACCAGCAGCAAACAGATCTGGATTAGTTATAGGGCACCTGAAGTGAAATTTCAGATTTTGCCTTTACAGTTAGGCTTCTGTGAAAGCCACTTCACTTTTTTTTCTCCATTTTTAAAAATTTCATTCCCTAAGAGCTCTGCCACCAGATGGTTTTTGCTTCCACCTATATTTCCTTTTCCTAGAGTAAAAGTTGCTACCATCACCACAGGGAATCTTGTGCTGTCTTGACAAGCTTTTCCTACTACTACATGGTGATGCAGCTGAGGATGAAGAACAGAATAGAAAAAAGAAACAGTGAGGACCTTGCTCCCTCTTTTCACCCATGGTGGCCTATTCCAGATTTAACTTGTGCAAGACGTCTCTAAAATGTCGCAAATGCCCCTCCTATCTTCAGGAAGGGCAAGAAGGAAGATCTCAGAAATTACAGGCCAGCCAGCCTCACCTCAATCCCTGGGTAGGTGGTGAAGCAACTAATCCTGGAAAACAGTTCCAAACACACAAAGGACACGAAGGTGATCAGGAATCATCAGCTGCAGTGGATATTATCTGTCATTACTTTAGTCTCCCATAACATCCTTATAGACAAACTGATGAAGTACAGACTAGCTAAACGGACAGTGAGGTGGCTTGAAAAGTGGCTGAACAGCTGGATCCAGAGGGTTGGGATCTGAGCACAAACTGCAGCTGGAGGCGAACCACTAGTGGTGTACCCCAGGGGTTGATACTGGGGACAATTCTGTTCAACATCTTCATTAATGACCTGGTGGATGGGACAGAGTGCGTTGCAGCAAGTTTGCGAACAACACAAAACTGGGAGGAGTGGCTGCTTCACCAGATGGGTGTGCTGGTCAAGGTCAGAGGGACCTTGGCAGGCTGGAAAATGGGGCTGAGAGGAGTATGATGTAGTTCAACATGGGGAAATGCAGTCTTGCCTCTTGGGAGGAATAATCCCAGGTACCGGTACCTGTTGGAGGCTGAATGGCTGGAAAACACCTCTGCAGAGAAGGATTTTGGGGGCCTTGTGGATAGCAAATTGTCCATGAGTGACCAATGCACCCTCATGACAAAAAAGGCCAAGAGCATTAGGAAGAGTGCTGCCAGCAGACTGATGGATGTCTGCTCTACCCAGCCTTGGTGAGGCCACACCTGAAGCACTGAGTTCAGTTCTGAGCTCCTCAGTACAAAAGACATGGAGCTACTAAAGTGACTCAAGTGAAGGGCTATGAAGGTGATGAAGGGACTGGAGCATCTGACATGTGAGCAGAGGCTGAGAGAGATAGGGTTGTTCAGCCTGGAGAAGGCTCAGAGAGAATCTAACCACTGTATATAAATACCTAGAAGGGAGGGAATGAAGAAGAGGGAGCCAGGCTCTTCTCAGTGGTGCCCACTAACAGGATAAACTGGAATACAAGTTATTCCATCTAAACAAATGAAAAATCTTTTTACTCCGAGAGTGGTCGAACTAGATGATCTTGAGAGATGTCTTCCAACCTCAACCACTCTGTGATTCTGTGAAGACACCTACCACTGAGATGGAGGAAGGTGTCTGTAGAAAGCAGTCTTTAAAAACAAGTCTGGAGTTCCTCTGTACCTTCTGGTTTTAGAGTCCAAAACCATGAATTCCATTAAATCTGGCATCTTACTTAGACCTTAATTACATGAGTTTAGATTTTTATTCTTGGAAGAGAATATCAACGTCCACAGTGCCAACCTCCATAGCTTCAGAGAAAACATAAGGAGCCAACCAAAAAGACTGTAAACCAAGAAGGCAAATAAAGAACTCAAAAAATATTATTTTAATAAAAAAGATAAAATTACAGCTAGAGAGATAAAACTCATAATTTTGGGGCTGAGCTTGGCCAGAGCTCACATAGCTCATGAACACTATTATCATCACATGCTCCTTCTGCCTATGTTGAACTCAGCAAACTCAAATATAATACGGAATTTCAAAGGAACAGAAATATCGGTTACAAATTACACTGACATTTCTCAATTTTCCTTGGTATGATAGTCTCAGTGAGTGCCAAATAATCAAACACAATATATATTTTCTTTTACCAGAATGCTTTTAAGCTGTTCTAAGCAGCTTTGTTACGGATTCTCATGGCTGAGAAATGGACAAACTTGAATAATTTCCTGTGATACTGCTTTGGAAGCAATACCAAAAGACCAGTAGAAACATCTACCATCTGTAAGCTAAATCTGAGCATTCAGTGTCAGTGCAGCTTTGATGAAAAGCCCAAGAGCTTGTTAGCATGTTCTCAGATGTGCACTTTCCGATTACAAAAGGGAAGATTAATATCATCAACTTCAGTAACCTGAAAGTTAGTTGACTGCTTCAAAACAAGTAACCTTAAGCCCTATATGTGTCAAGGGAATGAACGAGATGGCTCCAGAGGGTAATTAATTTCATCGCAAATCTGGTGGTTTGGACAAGATTAATCTCTCCCTGCAGACACTTGATTCATTTCACTGACTACAAAGCTCAGTTTAAACTTAAGACAACTTCCAAGATTATAAGTCAGGTAGGATAAAGGTTCCATAAAACTTCTATTATCTGAACTCTGTTACAACAGTCTTCTACATAGGCATTTTCATTGGGAATATACACCCAGAAACACCTAGAAAAGCAGGTTCTATACTGGCAAGCAGATTCTGGGTGCAAATCTTTCAGAATCCAGCACAGTTATTATATAGCCAGTAGTTACCAGTATCTGATTACATTATAGAGTGCTATATAATAGATATGAACCTTCAGTAAAACAGCACAATTTTGCAGAATTCTGCTAATGGACTTTTCAAATATCCTGTTTTAGACACTGCAAACTGAGCAAACATAAATTTTTAAGGAGAGGAGATGTTGACAAGGCTGCAGTAGTTAGAGAAACTACACAAAGCACAAACTCTAAAGTGCCCAATTTATTTGTGGTTTTCCTATTTGAAACAAATTATTCATTTTAGTGTCATCATGCTTGGAATTTTGCATATACAAGGTAAGACAAGGTAATTTTCCAGTTTTCTTACACAGCAATGCCAAAAGTACCAATACCATAAGCGTGTGTCATGAGAGAAGGAACAAGCACATAACAAAAGAGCACAGAGGTGTTACAGAAATAGGAAGCTGGCTCATGAATACCTCAGACTGAAGTTGGTAATTTGGAAATTTACTTCTAATTGCAACATTTGGGGGCCATCGTAGGAAATGTTTTTCTTCTTGTCCTTGTGCATAAAATGGAGATAATGGCTGGGATTCAGCTTGAGGTTAAGAAAGCTGGAGAGTAATTCAGTTGCCCAAATGCAGACATTTAGTGCATATACAATGCCTTCAGCCATTCAAAACATGTGCATAGGGCTGGTAAATATGGCACGATGCTTGAGGAAGACACATGCTTCTACACTGGCAGGGAGAGAGCAGAGGAAATATATCACAGAGCCTAAGTGACACTAGAGATCTACATATACGCAACTGAATTCTTCCAAAAGGTAGGTGCCTATAAGCATGTTGTTTCCTTAAGCTCTCATTGCAACCAATAAAAATCTAATCAGCATAATCAAAGGAGCCTAGTAAGCATAATCTCACTGAGTAGATATTGACAGCTTGATTTAGTTGCCCATCTGTAGACATCTAGTATTATTTCAGATGTCATAAGCTATTTAAGACTCCTGGCTGCCAAACACAATACAGGACTCGAGGAAGAGCAGTTTCCTTCTGGAGCGGTGGCTGGAGGACAGCAGGGTAGCTCTTCAGTATCTCAAATAGCACTAAATATCTGTGCAACCACCCCCCACACCTGGTCACCTGAAGCTTGCTCTGGGCTCCACTGGCTATAGATGCTCATTTTAGTTGCCTAAGCATAAGAACCTAATACCATTTGAGATGTCTAAAAGTCTTCCATGTGACTTCCAGAAATGCTAAGGCTTCCCGTAGGCCTTTTGTCATACTTACCAGATCCATGCAGATAGTCTGGATACTTTCTAGCATCTCAAATGGCTCTCCTTCCCCTTATTTAGACAGCTGAATCAAGCCCTATCTCTCTATTGACTGTAGAATTAGCTTAGCCATCTAGTATACCTACAGGTACCTACACATGACAAATTTAGGTATGTTAATCTCAGCTGAATCCCATGCAAGGTCCCTTATCTAATACTTAAAATTAATTACCTCAAAGGCTGCTAGAAGATTTTTTTAAAAAGCATGAAGTGCTCAGGGTTGTTCAGCTGAGGGCATTATTCAAGAACATTATGCTGTTACTAGTAAGCAGAGTGAAATTTGTACTTGCATTATGGGAGCCAATGTTATGCACCGAGCTTCAGTTGCACATCAGTGTAATAGCTGGCTCTTCCTTAGACAAGAGTGCATTCCTCCATTTCCAAAAACTGAGCAACATTGTTTTGCTGCTTTGCACCATCACAGCTATTAGGTACTCCTTTCCCAAACTGAGCCTCCATTTTATTATGTGATATATATAGCCAACAAAAGGACAAACCTCTGCCCTAGGAACTTGCGATCTATTAGCAAGACAGGAGATAGCAGACGGAGATTGGCTGGCAAATAGAGGAAGCACTGTGAAATCACAACACAGCGTTACAACATTAAGTGCTCTCTGTATACTGACAATCTAACTGCTAAATTCTGTAAGAAAACATAATTTCTACGAGAATTTCTTAGTTCCTAAACTGATCTAAAAGTTTTTCCTTTATTGTAAAGTAAATTTTAAAAAAAACCTACAAAGGCACAGAGTTAAACAGATTATTTTTTTTTAAATTGTAGATCTTATCTAGTTCATACAAGAAAACCCACTACTCTTGACATGATTTCACACTCCAGAATAAAGGGATAGGTAAGATGAACTAATGAATTCAAAAGTTTTGTCCTCTTTTTTTTTTTTTGTTTTTTTAATCCTCCCATCACTCTCCAGCAGCAATTTCCTCTGTGCTCTTTCATTAGACTGACACTACATTAAAAGAGAGTGACTTTTGTAAGTCACTGTAATACCCAAAATACTGAGAAAATGTGACATGTGGAGAAAATAGAAAAAGAAAATCTCTACAAATTAATTTTCTGAGATGTAAAGTTTACATCAGTCCTGAAAAAAAACAGTGAGATAATAACTACATTGTGCAGAAGACCAAAACCTAAGGGATATTTTTTCTATTTTTTCAGTGGTTATCATTTGAGCACTTAGGACAATTTTTTTTTTTTCTCAAATCTAATATTTGCAGATGCAAATTTAGCAGAAGAAGGTTCGGATTTATTTTTATTTCTTTTTTTTTTCCCTGTGTTTGTTGCTAATAGAAGGATGAATTTGCTTCTCAGCATGCATTGGCATTTCATAAAGATCCACCCGAAAGATACTGGAGTTTTCTACCCTAGCACATCTGTGCTATTTGCAGTGTGTGCAACATGAAGGCACCCTCTAAAAAATGATACAGAATGGAATGGATTAATATGTTGAGCTAAAATAGAACACAGTTGTTCTGCTTGAGCATGCCTACAATTTCAGAGGCTTGGTGCATAACTGAGTTGAAACAAAAAAACACACCATACAAAATTCACATTAACCCTTTGAATGCTTTCTCCACAAACATTTTTACTTCTTTGAGTCCATTTAACTACTTTTCTAGAAAGATGTTAAAATTAACTTTTTCAAAGACTGTTATTGTTCAGTTTATAAAAGAAAAGCCAAAGGGTAGGATTGTTTATTTAACTTACAAATGTAAATGAAATTTTGCAAGGAGCAGTCAGGAAATGGATTAGCAAATAGTATGCAAGTACACAGTTAGAAGCATTCGGGCTACTGCAACTTGGCAACTTACCACATATCAGCTGAGACATGATGACTGACCACTGCAAACTCCTAGCCTGCCCCAACTCTAACACAAGATACAGTTGTTCCAATCCTGAGTTTACTCTCTTTCAGTTGGAGAGAGTCGTAACACATTAATCCAAGGATATTATAATACTTTTGACTGTCTCTCCACTTACAGAACCTGATTTAAATATAGCATGAAGCTATGTAACTTACTAATGTCATTAGACTGATTTACTAGTGAATTCAAAGTCACAATCCATTTCAAATAATCACATTACATCAGATCTTGAAATGTGTTGATCACCTTCAGCTTCCTTTACTCACACTTATAAAATGATCAGATCTCTGAACCATATGAGCTCTGAATAATTTCTGATTCATTTTTCCTACAAAACCACTTACCTACACATAAGACCACATACAAGTGAGAGATCTCCTACAATGATCCAGACCCTGGACATTTTAGACAACCAAGTCTCGTAATTCTCCCTTAGAAAATTCCAACTGAAAACCAGTTCAGTTGTTTGCCTCATAACTCACATCCTGAGGTAGTTCCAGAACCTCATTGTTCTGGGATTTTGTGCCAATTTTGTCTCTAATTTAATTACACTTTTTCCCTATACATCAGTTGTTTACCTTCTGATTAAAGGCTTAACCATATTTCAGCCTTTTAAAATTAGACAAGACAGATCCTTCTTGTAAAACAGACCCTCCATTCTCCTGTCCTCATAAATTGTACCTACAGATCTTACGAGGTTTTTTTAAACTTGGAGACTCAAAACTGTACATGATTGTGATAAACAGTGTCTTTCACTGTGGCATGAACCATCTCTACCGGAAATATCTGTCCCTAAGCACCCTTGCATCATACTGATCCTTTCCACAAACATTACACATTTTTAAGCCACACTGATTCTGTGATTGACTAATTCAACTAAAGCGCTATGGTGACACAAGCACTAATGCTCATGAATTAATTCGGTCTGGAAATTAGATGATTTCTAATCTTCTAGATAGACTGACTCAAAACAGCTTTCCAGAGGGAAGAGAGCGTGAGGGAACAACTCAATCACTATTCGTACTTTGAAATTAGAAAAATAATGTGGTCACCTGTGAAGTGATATGAGAGAAGGCAAACCAATGATCCAAAGTCCCTATTCTCATTCAGGGCTGAAAGCAGTCTGAGGATGAGAGAAACAGAAACTGCAGTCAAAAGCCTGCTCCCTTGTCAAGTGATGGAAACCACAGGGCTCACAGGGGCAATTTCAGAGGTCAGGAGGTGACAGAGAGGCAGACAGGCTTGAAACCTGGTTCTTCCCTTCCTGTTACAATTCCCCCTTCCATGTGAAATACAGACTGCTACACTTATATGAAGTACACTGTGCCCTGAGCTGGCACGTCTGCTGATGCTTCAGTGCCTGCCACGAATACACAAAACCTCAGTTCACTGCTGCTTTAGGATAGAATTGATGACACCTCAACTGAAACATAAGCTTAATACAGAGGAAGGATCATAAAAAGCTATTTGAAAATATATCACAGTGAACAAAAAATATTCTGGGAGTAAAAATATCTGTTTTTCTTTTCATTTGCTTGTTTGTTAATATTGCATTTTGAAATTATATTAAAAATAAATCTGTACTTCCCTTCTACCTTTAAGTGCTTTTATTTGGTTTCTCTGGTCTTAACTGCTACTCAAGCCTTTTCTTGGCATTGGATTTTGAGAATTCCTGTTGACAGGCCCCTTAAAAATGTCTCTGTTGCTTTTGGTAGTATAAATGCTTGTTTATTTATGCAACTGCATATATTTTATATTGTTTGCAATATTTTACAAGTATATTTTATATACTACTTCAGTGCTCTGTTCCCTGACAGCTCAGTATATCATAGTAAGATATACTTTTTGTTCGCAGTACCTCACTATGACATGCTATGCTGTTACTGACAAATTGGTCTTCTATCTAGCATTAATCTAAATATTCAGTTGAATGGGAAAATATGGGTATTTATAGTGGGTTTTGTTCTTTTCAGTTTGTTCTACAAATAGAGCAGTACATTTTATTTTTAACTGGACGTATGGCTGAAAAATTGCAGATATATGTCTCTCTTCCCCTAAATATTCTGTATTATGTTCAAAGATCAGGTGAAAAAAATGGTTACTCTAAATTCTGTATATTACATTTAACCATTCCTCAAAAAAGATCAAAGGGGTTTTTGTTAAACACAGTGTGGGAATTTGCTTATTTAAACACTTCTGTATATTTAGTCTTCTAACCCAAATAGAGAAAACAACCTTGCCAAACAAGGATACAAACTGGACTTCATATTTTGAAGCTGAGAAAATTTCATTAGCTCTATACATATGCTAACAAAAAGAAAACAGTTACTTAAAACAGTTAAAAAAACCCGAACTGTTCATATGAACACAATTTTCTAAATATGTCTGAACCATATGCATAAAGTGTATGAACAAGGCAGCTGCTGATGTATTTAGTATTCAGCTTTATGTGTAAGATTTTCCACATGCATGTGCTGTTTCATGGCCTGTACATCTATAAATATTTTACTCAGGAAAAGCTTTATTATTGATATGAACATTCACTGCAAAGGAGGAACCAAATGAATACCAAATTTCTCCTATCTACAGTCAGGTAGGTAGTCACACTAATTAACTGAAAGTATGGGGTTTCATAACTAAACCAATTATGTAGAAAAGGCTGCCTGAGGTTGAAATGAGCACCCTCCTATTAGCATACAGCACAGACACTGTGCAACAGGACAGGAGAAGAGAAAAGAATGTAGTGTAAAGCAAAAGATAATGTTATTTATAACTGTGCTTTAAAGAAGGACTGAAAATGGAAAAAGCCAAAGGTCTCCATAGTACACACAGCCAGGGTGAAAATCGTGTCCTTCTAATATATGTCCAATATCCAGTTATCATTTTAAAAAAGCTTTTGCCAGCTCACTCAGATAAAGGAACAGCTTGTTAGGCACCTGTTCCTTCACCAGAGTAATCCCTCTGATTCACCACATCAAAATTGTTACTTAAATTTTGTATACCAGCACAATGAAAAGAAAATGAGATGTGACCTTTTCAATTGCTAAAATCACAGTAAGCACATGAATACACAAAACCTGAGAGCAAAACCTTTCAAATTCACAAGTTCAGCTGTTTGGTAGGAAAGGATGACCCAGAAGTGATGAATATAATACCATGATGTATGTGGAATGAAAGAACCATTTAATAGAATTCTAGTTTATACTCCATCCAGTTTGCAAGCTACTTTTAGACATCCTGTTGGACAAGTATTTACTCACTTCCACTTGCATCATTTCTACTTTTAATCATTACACTGTTATTTGCTGTCTTTGCAGGTATCTTAACAAAATGCCCCATATTGAAAACCTGCAACCTGCACAGTCCAGTCTACAAATAATCACACCTTTGTGCTTTGTTCCCCTGTTAATATCAGGTAGATTCTGTTCCTATATGAACAAGGTGTGGCATTTGTCTTTCTGAGTGAAAGAAAAGTATGCTATTCATATCACAATTCTTCTAATTAATTTTTCATGCCAAGTAAAAATCTTTCTGACAAACCACACCACTTAGGAACTTTGCTCTTCTCTATTTTGCATTACTTAGTCTTTCTACACATTGATAAAAATACTTATGGGGTCAAAAAACCCCACCTACTACATAATCAGTTTAATTTATTAATTTGTTACATTACATTTATCACATCCTTGGGGTGGTAATTTAACATTGTACCATTGTCCTCTCATCCTGTGGATTTTCCACTATCAATAGATTCATTTCCTAATCTATCTTGAGATCAACAGGAGCTACATCGAGTGACACAGAAGTAATTTAATTTATTATCCCTAGCTATTCAGATTTCAATGGCATTAATAACAATACTTTTTCGTGACAGATTTAACATGGGAGGCCTGACTACAGCTTTACATTCTCTTCTTTCCTAATTAATACTAACCATTTCAGATAGGACCATCAAGGTTTGAAGAGTCTGCTCTGCAGTAAAGGAGGATGCACCAGGGGCATTTTTGCTGCGTCACTAATAACTTCAAACAGGCTTTGTATTAATGCCTTCCTTCAATTTCTTTTGTTTTAATTCATGAATCTCTTTTGCAGGATTACTGCTATAAAGCAACAGCCAGATACCATAAAATATGCAGCCAACGAATGTGTGTACACAGAGATCACAATGGGAAATAGAAAGCCACAGATTTTTCAGAGCTCTTGGCTTCTTCCAGGAAGGCTTCTAGAGCTGGAAGGTGAGTTCTCAAAAAACTAAAGGACCTGAGGAGCCAGTGCTCCAGAGTATCCAAATATCCATTCCTGGAGTGTTTTGACACAATTCTGGAGCAGAACTAGGTGTTTCTACACATGTAGCAACAGAAGTTTGTGTGCTTGAATGTCATGTTTGTCTCCTGCTCTCAGGGTTGTAACGCAGGCCAACAGCAGGGCCCGGCAGCACGGCCACTGTCCCCGCGCAGGGCAGCTCCTGGGAGGTGCCACGCTTTGGTGGCTGACACCTCCTCTGCTCGCCCTGGGGCGTGAGGGCTCCTGTGGGCATACTCTCATCCATTACCACGGACAAATCAACCTCATCGAACAGCCGAAAAGGCCTTCACAGCCATGTGGCTGGCTAGGTAAATTCATCGCCCCACGCCCAACAGCAGCACCATGAAATGGCGGCACTATGCATGTACCCCATCTCTAGCCTGAATTTCATGTCAGTTTGCAGGAACGTCAGCTTCTAATATTGTTCATATTTCCACGAATATGCTGAAAGCTCAGTTTACATTTCAGCCTGAGCTTTAGCCCTCCCCCCAGCAGAGCGCAGCGGGGCCAGCAGCCCGAGCTGGGGACACCGCAGCCCTGGCAGCTGACAACACGGTTCGCTGCCTCTCGTGCTTCGGCCAACGGGCTCCTGCTGCTGGAGTCAGGCCCGCTTTCTTTCTTGCGGTTTTTTTTTTTTATTTTATTTTT
>NW_010108622.1:67313-111466 GCF_000699245.1 Pterocles gutturalis | reverse complement strand
TAGCCCCTCTCCTGTCACCAAAAAACCACACCACCAGACTAAAAGACATCCATCCTCCTGGGACACTGAAAGTACAACTCTCAGAGGCTTTAGGAAGAGAGGTTTGATTGCAGCGGCAGTTTTCCATGTTCATTCCAGCAGTGAGTCTATGCTTTATTACAATAAATAAAGAAAAAAAAGGAATATAAAAAGAAAAAAAAAAAGGAAAGAAAGGGGATAAGATATTAGGGAGTCCCAGAGTCTATTTTCAGCTCCTTCTTCTTCCCACCCCTCGCCTTGTAAAAAGGAATGCCCACTAATTGGTGATTAACCACCTTCCTCAGAGTTGCATTTACCCAGTGGAAATTTGATTGCTACCCTAATGATAACAAAAATGCTATTTATGCTGTAAACCTGACAGGTCTGTTTTGCCCAGCCAGAGGGAACAGTTTGAGGCCTTGGTACCATGTGCTTCATTTGCAGCAAAGCAGGGAGTATCAGGATTTGGTGAGGTTGCCAGCAACAACACCCTGAGTTTCTTTTTTTTTTTCCTGAATGCAAAGAATCAATGCTTGCTACCCATTTATAAAGGTTTCAAGCCCTTAATGTTTGCAAATAAAAGGCTGAAGAGAGGCAAAGACTAGAGCTTTTGCACAAACACAAGAGAAAGGCAGCTGCTGATCCACACAAACATCTCAATCCCACTTACACTCAAGATGGATAAAAGAAGGAAGGTAAAAATCACATGCCAAAAACGACAAAAGTTGCAAAGTCAAGAACATCCAAGCTGAAGCTGGCTCAGCACCATCCTGAATGATATTATAATTGTGTACTAGGAAGTCTTTCTTGCCCCAAAGCTGCCTTTGTAGAGCAAGTCTTTCCTTGCTGTCTACAGCTCTGGTTGTTGCCCATGTCCCAGAGTGCTGTCCTCTCTTGGAGCTTGTTCCAACCTGCTTCCAAAAGATGAAATTGCAGGCTTGAAAGGATTTCTGGATTTCTTTGGTGCTTCCCTCAGAAAAACCATTCCCTCACCCCTGTGCTGTTATTTGACACTTAAGCATTTGTGCAATAAACAAGTGAGCAACAAACAGCAGCTCCTGCTGTTAGAAGATTTAAAATAACAAGAAATTATACAACCAGAGCAGATAATCTCTCACCAGGTACATTAAGCATTTCAAATTAAATTGTTTGGGTGTGTTTTCTCACGTTTGCGTCCTGAAGCAACTTGAGATTGGTCCAGGACTGACAGCAGGAAAATATCCTTTGTGTCATACAAATCATTAAACCTTAAGCAGTTTCATTAAGTGTTTCCACACTCCTAGAGCAAATGAGAAAACAGCTGGTTGCTCAGTTTTACAGAAAATCTTTGCCTGCACACCCAAACAGATCCTAACACTCAAGTTAATACGGACAAAAGCTGGTAGGACAGCAAGTCCTTACAATAGGATTGATAAGGACTGCTAAGATCCTTAACTGTGACAGTAAAAGGATATTGTGTTTCAGAATAAAGTATGCTATTTCCTTGTTTTATCTTATAACCAACAGGTCTTTTACCCAGATAAGACATCAGACAAAAGTCCAGTGAATGAGAATCCCAATAAGGGGAGGTTTCATGTGTTTTTCATTTGAAAGACAATTTTCTCTTACATCTATAAGCAGCAACATTAAACAAAAGTGACCCAGTAAAACACTGACATCACAGGGCCCAGCAATCTTTCTCCTTCCATAAAAATTAGCTCTTTCCAGGGAGCACTGGTGTCCCTTGGTGCCATTTCTGTATGTGGCAGGTTTGGAGGCTGCTCCTGAAAAGGCCCCTTAGCATCACCCAGGGTAGGGCTCAGATAAAAGAGGTGTTGAAAGCCAGTTCTGCTCGCCCACTGCTAATGCCCAGCACATCCTGCTTGTGGCTCACACTGCTGCATCTTCAAACACGTCACCGGCCTTCCAGAAGTGCTGACAAACCAATACCTTACGAGTCACATTCTGTTTTCTCTTCTTTTCTATCACAAAGGCGGGTAAGTGAGCAGACTTCAATAGCATCGATTGCCTCTGCAGGCTTTTCCCTCCTGTTTTCCTGGGGTTTTCCACAAGCCGGGGCTGAGCCATTGCTTTTCACTTCTTCTTTAGTCCCTTAGCCCCATCTAGTGCCAAAGTGAAATAAAAAACCTTGTTCTTTCACCAGCTTGAAAGCAGCCTGCAAAGTCCAAACCAGAGCACAAATTTGCTTCATGGTGAATTCTGCAACTCATGTCTCTGCACAGGGATTTCTGTTAAACCCTGCCCCAGCCAAAAAAGTTTTGCAGCCTATGCTGAGAAAAATGCATTCGGCAAAACACAGTTCTGGCGTGTTCTCAAGTCAGTTTGCAAGCAGGAAGATTTAGAAAGCCAGCCTTTGAATGATAGCCACATTACGGAAGAATAAACTGTAATGAAGAAATAAGATTCCCCATTACAAAACCCTGATTCTTGTAGCTTGCCTTCTTTTTCTGTGCTCTGCTTTCAGTGGGATAAGGGGTACTAGCTTGAGCTTTTGAAGCTATTACACTAAAATACATTCAAAATTAATTATTCCCTTTTGACAAGGATTTCAACATTTCTGTTTCAAAACTTCCCTGGAGATACTCCCTGAAAGAAATTATTTTTAAACAAGTGTTTGAAACTACCTCACAAGTGATTAGTACCTTTTCTTAGAATTTCTTGAGCTATTTTCTTCTGGCAAACTATTTCAGAAAACATTATCTGGCAATCCCACACAAACACATTCTTAACTCTACCTTCTCCAAATCTTATGACATACAAAATGTTCTAGAACTCTTAAACACAAATTACTTGGAAGTATTACATTTTTCAATTCTCTAGTGCTAACTACGGCAGAGGAAAACCTGTGCTCCCCCATCCCCTCTCCCAGTAAAAGTGTCTTTTGGTAGAAATGTTATTTTCTCAATGGAAAATTTGAAAAGCAATTATTTTTATAATTCAGAGCTGCTGTTCTCTTTCCCATTGCTTTTCCTCAAATGCGAATAAAGGCAGATCAAGAGGATGGATACATTGCACTTAAAAATGTATTAAACTGGGATCAAAACCTAGATTTCTGTTATAACATTTGCTAACATGTTACTGAGCAATGACTAGCGCAAGAACAGAAAAGCTTGCTTTCGACCTTACAACAGCCCTGATTTTTATTTTCCTGCCATGAACGCTAGATTAGATCATCCATTATCAACCTGTGTGGCTACACAGATTTGTCAAGGCTTCCATAGCAAATATCCACTGCAGCAAAGCAAGCAAGGGAACTCAGGAAAAAAATCTCCAGCGATTTACATTCCCAACACTTGAATTGGGGCTTTTAATTTCTGAGAGTCAGGGGGGTCCTTACCTGGCATTTGCGCTCTAAATAAACTGTACTTTAAGTCTTGCAGACCTTTAGGTTACGTGTTACTCTGTTATTATATCAGACTTTTCATAACCACGCTGACTTTCAGTTACTTACTGTGGAAACAAATGTACTGAGCTTTGGATAATTCCCAGCATTATTTAAGCGCTAATTAAATAAAATGGATTTTTACCGTAATTCTTAAATATTTGCCCAGTGCAAGAAGCATCCCCTAAGAACAGACACTTTCCCACATACTCAGTTAGAAAAACACAACAGTGATACAATATTGTGAGTTACCTTATGCAACACAAGACAAAGGACCATGCTGCCCAGGGAGTAAGTACATGCAAAACAACTCAAATTTCATCAAATGAATTAGTTCTTTTTCTAACTGAACAAACGAATCCTTTCAAATTGACCAAAGGCAGATAAATATGAGAAAGAAGGATAGATATTTGTTAGTGCTGTGCCCACAACTATCATGAATATAATCCTGAACTCAGAAAGAAAGGTTCAGAGAGGATGATCAAGGGCAACACTACTGTAAAATTAGATTAGACCAAACGTAAATTGCATAAAGAGTATTTTTTTGTTATTAAACCCCTACCTTTCTAGTGGAGTCACAGCAGAGCCTTGGGATCTCACCAGGCCCAGCTGCAAAGAGCTTCCTTTCCACACCCTCTATTTAAAAGCTATCACCACCACCCTTCCACCTGCAGCAACATTGATGTGATTGCTCCTGATCTTCTCCCAAGCAGAGTCAGATTAATTTATTAGCTATTCATGCTAATTGGAGTGATTCTGCCCCAAATGAGTTTGGGGATGACAAGATTCTTTGTGCAGAGCACCATGGAGAAAATTTCCTGCAGTTTAGATGATCAGTTGACATAACTCTGCTTACAGAAAATAAGAGGTAAGATTCACTTTGAGAACCGCCCTGTAGAAAAACCATGGTTACTGCGCAAGCCAAAGCTTCATTTTTCAGTTCTTGCCAGCTTATATTTGCCACATGTTTAGGGGTGCAATCACAGCACATTTGATCAAGCCTTGTGTCCAGATCTGTGGCCCACAAAAGCCGGCACTGCCCCATTGTTCACTCCAAAACAGGAGTTGAGGTTTGCCATGTGAACACACACAAATTCATATGAAACCAGCCACTTCCTATGTAGCTTTGTTTGCCAAAACTTTTCCCACAGTAGACCCCAGACAGGATTAGATGCCTACTCACAGATTTTATTCTAAAAGCCAGGCCCATCTTGGCAACCATGTTGTGCAACAGCTGGCAGCATCTGTATTGTATCTTCAGTGCTCATCTGAGACAGGACTGCTGCCCGTAGGAGGGCTGCGGCTTTATTTCAGCACAGAATTGCTCAAAGCATCTGCAGTGTTGCTTGAAGGAACCTGTTTGACAGAGCACTGGAATGGACTAGGAGCATTTGCAGTCAGAAAATGCATCTGTGTTGGGAGAAGACATACGAAAGCCGATTAGCCTAGTCTGGAAGCCTGCTTAGAAAAAACAGATGACAGTTAAGGAATACTCCAGGGTTGTGTATAACTGTAGGCTAACATCGGAGGGTAAACATGTTAATATTTAATAATATCTAATGCAAAATCAACTTCTATGGTCTCTGTTATAGTGAGCTATTATGTTAAATTTGACAGTGAAGTTTTCCGAGAGCCTTTTCAACAAAGAGAACCAGCATTTTCACAGCAAAGCTTAAAAATTGTAATAGCTGTTAGCAGAAAGGGAGACAAGTGTATGCGTAAGTGCTAGAGTATGTCAAGAAAAAGGACATCAAGGTAAACAAGCTTCTGCGGGGTAATAAAAATGCTATTTTAAGCAGTTTGTAAAGCTAGTATCAAGAGCAGCAGAGAAAACCTTCAACCAAGGCTTTTTCTTTTGCAGGATGTCAGACGACCTGTTTGCCTGTTGCAGGCTGCAGCACCACTTTCATGTCTCGTAATATCTTAATGCCCACTCAAAGGGCATCAACCATCTGGAGGAGGAAATCTGAAAAACTGAATTCAAATCCACATGAAAGGCTCATACCTCGTATAAGTGCAACCTATTCTGTATATTGGTATTTATGCCATTCCCAAGCCTGGTGTGGTCTCTGTGTTGATGGTGATGTCAGCTGGTGGGTAAGCAGCAGCAGGAACTATACACTAAAACCAATTTTCAAAGCACTGGTCCACTTTGGTGATTCTTACTAGCATATAGACAGACCTGTATATTCATATATTCTTGTTTCTGGCACATTAACTACTTAAATATATACAGGCATATCCCATATTTTAACTGGGTTAAAAACATGAAGCAAAACAATGAAAATTGGGCTGAAAAAAAAGAACAAGGGTGAAAAGCTGAACTGGGACTAAATTATACTATAAAAGCAAAGTAAAAAACCCACTAGAATTCCCGTAAGGCATACTGCAATTTTGAATACTGGGTAAAAGCGTGTGCTGGTACCTCTTTTCATGTATGTAAAAATACCCTGTATTTACACAGAGTCATAAAATGAACAGAAGAACTCAGCATTGTGCTGGAGGTTTCTAAGTCAGGCACAGGGAAAAAGAGACAGTAAAATACAGTGAAAAAGATAAATCATTTGACTTTGGAGACATTTAATGAATCAATCAGTGCTTAAACCCCAGTGTTTAAAAAGACTGAAGGGCAAGAAATTGATATATGCCATGGGCTCCTCAGAAACAACTTGAAAGCGTAATACCAGATGACAGGGTGAAATGGGCTTATAAAGTGAACAATATTGTGATTTGGAGTGACCTCCAGCCTCCCTAATCTTTAATAGCAAAACCTTTTTGACACCAAGGAAAGCATGATGGATCTTTTATGGCATTCAGCTGCTTCTTGAGAGATGTCAAAGGCTACCTGCGATAGTTTATCTAACTCTAGTCTTGAGTGATCAGAGAGGCTAAGGCGATTAAGGAGTGAATCTGATGCAGTCAGAGGTGCTACATTTTGGGAAGATAAACTGGACATCAAAAGCAGTGATTTAAAATCATTAAAGAGAATGAGGGCAAGCATTAAAGCAATCTGAGAGGGAAGCAAAAGAAAAGGCTCATTCCACGGTCAGAACAGACAGTGGAGTACAGAGTACATAAAGAAAAATCCTCACGGCTGAGGTGACAGTGAAGGACTCTACTGCAGCTACCAAACACGCTGTTTGACCTTGCACAATGCAGTTGGATGGAATCTCAGTCCCGTGTATAAAATAGTGATATAATTTATCAAACTTATTATATAAAACATCACAAATGTATGTCTCAAAGGATTTTATAAAGGAGATAAGCACCATTACCCCAGCTGGACAGATAAACTGTGGCTTGGTGAAGATCCAACGTCAAGTTCGAAATTATATAAGGCTCCTTGAGAGTCAGTGCAAAGTTCTGAGGCAAATAGACCTGTCCATCTCTCAGCACTTGTGCAGGAGTGGTAATGCCTGGAAGAGTTCATATTTCCAAGTGCTAATTACAAGAATATGATGGATGCACTGCCTGAATTAAATTTACAGGAACGAGAGAGTATGGAAGGGAAACAAACAGAAACTAGGAGGAGGAATTAATGATGCATTTAATGAAGAGAAATCAAAACTCATTTGTTGTTTTGGGAGGGGAAGGAAACTTTTAACGCCATCACAGTACTAGCTGAACAACATCAAATTGATGTCTGGCCTGTCATAGCAAGAGTAATAAATTATTATTTTCCATGATTTAATTTTCCCTTTTAAAGGAAATACTTTATTCTGTTCAGCTTTAAAGAGAAAACCACATTATTTAAAATGACTTAGAAATATCAGCCTAATGAGCTATGACATAGACATTTATAGAATGAAACATGTTTTTGTGATGAGGTATTTAGCTTATTTTAAGTAGCAAGGAGCAATATTTTTTACTGGGAGGTGCATTTCCCGAGTAATTAGGCACAGGAGCCTGATTAAAATTAAGTCAATGTTCAAATAAGCATAATAGAATAATATCTGTAATCTGCAGAAATACAGGAACAGCTGGAACGTACTTCGTTTTACTGCTTCCTTGAAGAATGATGGGAATTTCAGGAGCACATTCCAGAAGGTGCATCTCCAAGGTCACCTCTGGAAAGAAAATGTTCCTGCACTCGAGGTAGCTCTTTGCTCAGCATGTGTAGGGACTGGGTGATGAACTCTGCCTCGGCAAACTACTGCCAGGCATCTTTACTGTAGGCTTTATACAGGACTGAGACAGCCCAGCAGCGGTCTTCTGTCTGACCACCTTATGTTTACCCATCCTTCCATCCTGGGTCTCACAGCCGTCCGCCACACAGGTGGCACAAAGTCTCTCTGTGGCAAAGGAAGCTGAGTTTGGGGCATTTTGGTAAAACTTTTCCCTTGATATAAAATGGTCTGAGATCTCTCACAATTGCCTTTGAACAAGTTTGCTTACATCTGGACTTATATATATGTAGATGTACACATACATACACACACACACACACGTACATGTAGAGATATATACACACACATATGGTAAAATCTGGCTCTAAACTTCACTTTAAAAAGGCAAACAGATTTCTTGGCACATTTTTTGTCATCTGAGATTCAGATAACAGAGCTAGAGTGATTCTGAGAGTACTTTCCAAAATTTGAAGGTAAAAATCCAAGGTGATAAACTTTAATACCACACTATAAGCTATGCAAATATTTACCACAATTAAAAAAAAAAATCACTAAACCATGCAAACAGACAGTTATCTGTAAGCTGCAGGATGAAGACCTCCTCCAGAGATTCACAGACTGAAACTGCCGTTGAGAAGTTTTGACATCTACATCTCTTCACAATGTCATCCTCCAGCTCTCTCATACTTACAGCCACCCATATATGTATTCTTCATACCTGCTTGTGAGAAAATTATATATGCCCTGAACCTTATCTGGGACACGGGGATAAGACTTAAGTCAGGGATGAAATGATCAGCCACAAGTAACTGAAAGCTATGTGCCCAGGCATCTGAAGATCTATACAAGCTACAATTTAGTGCACTGGACAACCACAGTTAGGCATCTACATACTTTTAAATATGGTCCCCTGGATAATTATAATACTTCTGCTATTAACATCTTATAAAGGGAAATCTACACGTATAAATAGTTGGCTACCCTGGATGAGAGCCACGGCCACCCTCGTTTTGACAGCTGGAAGTGTTGAGGTCCCATGCGTGTGTTCACCATCTCCTGCCAACACAACCGCTCTGTGAGACAGTGGCACCCGCAAGAGCTGTGAAATGCCCCCATGTGCCAGGGACAAACCACATGCGTAGCTGCAAGGCCTTCCATCTGAAAAACAAGCCTTTAGATAGGCACATTTTGCATTACAAAACCAAGAGTTAATAACATTTTAATCATCTCTCAGTCTACATATTTAAAATGAATTGGTTAAATGTTAATTACCGTTAAAGGGAGCACTTTTTAGATTTAATAATCCTGGGTGACGATTCAGGTCTCCATGTAACGAGCAGAAAGCTAAAGCAGATTATGCAGACTGATTACACAATCGATTAAAGCAACAAGTTATATTTTTGAACGTGACACTGACATTAAAAACATTTCTGGTAGGTTAATTGGAAGTCAATTAACATGGAGAAAGATAATTCCTAAAGCTGTCTCGATTTTTTTCAGTAAAACTCAATTGCATTTGGACAAACTCTCACAAACTGCTCAAGAAAAAAGCACCAACAAGTTTATAATGTATTGGCACAAGTGGCAATAAATATTTGCTCTTTAAATAGAATTGGAAGAAACCCCATGGTGCCTGGCCCTCATTTCCCCTTCTATCCACCTGGATGTTCACATGTGCACAGAGGTGCACAGAAACTATTGCTGATGGAACTGGAAGGTCTATAGGTATTTGAAGTGCAATTGGTACCTAGTGGGAATCACCAAACACAGAAACAGCCGGTACCTACAGCTCAGGCACCAAAAATATCATTTTTAATCTGACTCAGGGTGCTTTCACAGCTAACAAGGCCAGAGTACAGAGAAATCATACAAGATGAAAAAAGAGTTTGGAGAAGAAAAGGTGACTTATTGGGTTATTGGATTTTGAACACATTCACCAGGTGACCTGTAAAGTGAAGGCGCACTGTAAGACATCAGCTTTTAAACTCCCCACTTGAAGCTGGGGAGAAAGGGAGTGGTAAAAGGAGTCTGCAACTGGAAATGGAAATGTTTTGACTAACATTTTGTTCTAACACTGATAGCTACAGCTGATGTTAAAACCATTTCTGAGAGCAGAAATGCCATTGTGATGAGCCTTGTGCTCATCATTTCAGAGGAACAGTCAGTGTAAATTCTTAGGTTAATGGGCTCGTTCCCATAAAAATCTTGTGTCAAATTAGTCGCAGACACTGCAGTAATGGCTGATGTTCTGGTACTGACTAATTACAGCTGCTAATGCAAGATTATACAATGACAAAAGCAAAATGGAGAGATCTGGTTTGTTCTAGGTGTGATCGAGATGGGCTTTACAAACTCCCAGCAGTAAGGCAGGGGTTAATGCCAGCACCAGGTAAGGACCAGCTAAGTGGAAATCAAATTCTGCATCATAGAAAAGCCTGAGGGGAAATAAGAGAGGAGGAACCTCTCATGAGAAAGCTCAGAAATAAATCAATAAAGGAAAATGTGGTTTCCAAGAGGAGGCTGGGGACGTGTAGAGGCCACAAAGTAGCCTGGTGCCGTCTGTAAAAGACAGACCGCAGATGGTGCTCACATCCCAGCTGCCGTGGCTTCTTCGCCACTCCACCACATTCCTCCTGGGTGCGATGACCCATGCCAGAAGTTATGATGAATTTTTTTTTTCCCTACGCAGTCTAAGAAAAAGCCTAAGACCTTCCAGAGGTGCTGTAAATCCCTAGAGCTCTTACAGCCTCCAGGAGCGTTCAAGACTGGCTAAACTGCAGTTTTCTGGTCCATGCCTTCTGTTCCCCAGCAACAGATTCTAACTGACAGACTGAAAAAATGTGTGTCTGCCTCTCGTTCTCCACCAAGTCCACTCTATGGGGAGGGGTCTTTCATCCTAGCAGAAGTCTTCTGAGGCAAGATTCTTCTACCTCAGTGGAGTAGCAACATCCTGACAACAGGATCTAAATGTCTTTTGCGTAATGATATCTTTAAAACAAGGGTTTTTTTAAGCAGCATCAGTGAATTACTTATGGTGGCTCAACACACCTGCCAACTTTAAGTGGTTTGTATTTATGAGTCTCTAATGTGTGGGCTTTACCCCCCCTTCTTCCTCATTCCCAACAAAATAATTATAGTTATTAGGCTGTCTGCTCACCTGTTCTGTGCTTTCATATTTGGCGTCTCTATTGCTAAGCGTGGTCTGCCTAGAGATTTTAATTAGCTTTGAATGAAATATTGTTCATTAATAAAACCTCAGGACAGTAAACCATATGCCAATTAGTTCAGGGTGCAGAGGGGAACAATACATACTGCTTGCAAATAGGAGTGCTCCTTATTTTTAGACCAGAATGCATTATGTTTATGGAGACTTTTTTAATTTAAATGCTAAGAGAAAAACCACAGAGCATTTCAGGCATCACCTTGTACCTTTTTGGTAAGATTTCTTATCTAAAATAAAACATAGAAAACACTGAGTGTTTAACGCCTGACTTTTTCCATGCTGCAGTATTTTCGTGTAAAGAGGGTGTCTTTGTAAAGATGACATAAAACATGAGTGGTTTAGACTCCGCCTAGCTAAGAAGGCAGCAGTAGCTATCCCAGTTATGGCCCTCATGGGACTAAGTGCTCTACAGATAAATAGAGAGTGTGAAGCAGTTACAAGAAGTCAGTGATGGCTGAAGCGACATCAACTTCTGCGATGATCAATTTCTCCTCCTAGATGATTTCTTCCATGCTACAGAGCAAGTCAGCATCGAGAAATTTTGAGAGATGCTTTAGAAAAAAAAAAAAAACCCACAAAAAAACAACAAAAAAGAACCAGCGTCTGGTTGCTGTTTAATGCCTCTTTTTTTTTTAAGCATAGAGCTCTTAAAAATCCCCAACCTCTTGAGTAGGAAAGAATAGATGGGTGGGGGGGTGGCTGAAGGGCCATTTCATGGGATGCGGCGGTGGAGGCAAGAGCCACGAGAGGGAGCCCAGAACCCACGGAGCGGGCGCGGCCGGGGGAGCTGAGCCGGCGCAGAGAGCAGAGCTCTGCACGCTGAGCCTTCGAGCTTAGGCAGAAACCAAGTAATACCCATCGGTTTAAATTACAGCATATTTAGTCTTATAAAGATGTTTAAATATCCACCAAAAAAAAGACCACGTCTAAGTGTAATAATGCGCTTGGTGATACAGAACTGATGGCGTGAGGCTTCCCTTCCCTTTGTTGTGGCCACTATGTGAGTTAATAAAAAAGTTTCAGTTTATCAATGCTTTTCTCAGGGCTTTGGTTCTGTGTGTGCGTGAGGGTGGAAAGAAGGATGGGGTTTTATTTTTCAAATAAAGTTTGACACTAGCTTTCCTTTATTCACTTTCCAGATTATCAGTTATCCTAGGACCATCTTTCATCATTAGGATTTGCTTTTAGGGTTGGTTTTGGAGATTATTTTTTTTAATGCTTTGATAGAAAAAAATTATTACCTCCAAAATGTCATTAATTTCAGCGGTGTTACTCCTGACTTCTACATTTGCAGTTTAAATAAGAATCTGATTGATGCCAATTTTCTGGTTATGTTGATGTAGTTTTCCTTTTCATTTCATCCCATTTTCTGCACCTTGTTTGGATTTAACAGCAGAAACAGCTAAATAAAAATAAAAACACAACCCTTCTAGAACTCAGCAGTACGTTTCAAACTTATGCCAGGTGGAAAAACGTTATTTCTAAAAATCTAATACTTACATGTTGTGAGGTAACTATAGGTAGAAATTCTTGAAGTACTTCAAAGTTCTCCTGAATTTAGAAGTTCTTACAGTGTGACACACCAGATGTCTGTTTTGTTTCTGTCACTGTTGCTGCGATGGCATCCACAGGCTTTGATTTATACCCATACAGCTCAGGAGAGTGGCTGATTGTGCTTTCAGAATAGTTAATAGCATTCTCAATTCAAATCAGATGTGAAGCTTCTCAGCATTACTCCAAACTTGTAACAAATAGCAGTTTATGCAATTAAGAGTAAAAATAGAAACTCCTGGACTGATGACTGGGCAAATTTGTTCTCCACTAATGCTTCACAGTGGGCATCTTTGCAGCTTTAGCAGGAGAAATCAAATTTTTGAACATAAGAATCTCTGAATTTCACAATTAGATCTGCCTAGAAACCCTCCTTACCCCCTTGTGAGCTGGAAGTGAGAGAGACAGAGATGCACAGAGAAAGAAAGAGAATCTGGATCACAGGTGGCTAAGGAGAAACCCAAGGTCTGAGCTGGCCAGACATGAAAGGGTTCCCATTCTCAGCTGCATAGATTCATTAACACAGCATTAGAACGAGACAAAGTATCGCTCAATCAAATACTACCTGCGATGTCTTGCTGGCCCCACAAGTAAAATACGGTATGTTTTTTAAAGCATTTGACTGAAAGACGAGATTCCCTGTACCCTTTAAATCCCAGTGTTTTAGTCTAAGTCATTGTTGTTCAGGATTTGTAGAGCCCTACGACAGTGGGATTCCAGTCCATGTGGGAAGTTTTTGGCACTGTCACAGGACTATTGCTTTTCTCTGCTAAGGCAGGATCCCAGCCCTTCCAGTGTCAGTGGCAGACTTCCCAAAACAGGCCCAGGGTGGCACTGAGGATGAGCTGAACACTCAGCAGCTCAGAAGTTCTGACCTGCAGGCAATTTCATATCCACATAAGTGATTAAGCTCTCCCAGTTATTTTTACCTTATTAGTGTAGGTGGTAAAGGGAAAAAAAAATTCTCTTCCTAGACTCTCTTCAATTACCCACACTCTGAATTTCATATTCCGTCTTCTAAAACATCTGCTATCAGCAATCTCAGGAGCAGGCTCCTTACTCACCAAGTCATTTCACTGTGACTTGGCAGAGCAGTTCCTGTCATTTGCTGTAAATCACAAAAAGCTGATGATAATTTAGAAAGGAGAGCTCTGGAAGGAGAAAGACAGAATGAAGTCTCAGGCAAGCCACCTGAGAGAACAATTTGGAGACCTTGGGGAAATTGGCAGCCAGAGGACATGGGATTTTTTTGCCCTTTGGACTCATAGGCTCATGAGTCGCTTCTCTGTCTTATCACAAAACCTTCTAGTTGACAGCAAGGGCCTCTCTGCAATTCCCCACCTTTATTAAGAGCAGTGGTGCTGACAGAAGATACCTAAAACTCCAACACTGATATTTTAAAATTCACATACAGTTTAATGTAAGTTTCTGACTGTTGTCCAGACTGTGTTTTAAAATTCAAGCTCTGAAAAAATAGTTTTATCTCCCAAGTGGGCAGGCACCATGTGAATCTGGATATTACACATCTGAATCTGTGTGTTCTGCCAGAAATCATCCTTCCCTTTGGAGTTCAACAAGCCATAACCCTTTTTAGTAGCGTGACTGGCATCCTTGTGCCTCTCAAATTATTTTCTGTAGCATCTTGAATATGCCATCTGGATGACTTGCTCTATAAATTGGTATTTCTCAGTGAATACCGGAGTTGATTCACCTTTTCTAACGCGTCCCAAAATATCTAGTTTTGTGACGAAGGGAACTGGCATGTGCCACTTCACGTCCCAGTGCACAGCTCCCTGCCTGTGTAATGAAGACATTGATTCTGCACTGCCCCGCAGCAAGGATAAATTTGCTGTTGTGGGAAATCAGGGGGGGACTCCATAAAATCCATCAGGGAAGAGATCTCTATAAGCTACTACAAGGAGTACTCCATAAAATCTGTAAGGAGATCAACGTGTGTCAGGCACTTGAGGCATTTTATTGGACCCTGAATAGTGTCAGACAGCTCCCCCTGGTTCAGGGAGGACAGACATTGCACAAAAATGGTTTAAGTTACAGAAATGCTGATCATTCACAGCTCATATTAGTCTTGGTGTGTTTCCCTGGGATCTGGCCCATGGTTTGCACCTTTTTTTTTTTTTTTCAACACATCATTCTCCTTTTTAAAAATATGCTCCTTTTCTAAAATATACTCCTATTTTCTCCTTTTTATTTTGAAGGCCAGCAGAAATTAAACCCAGACAATTCAAACCAGACCTGTTTTTGAGAAAACTCAAAACCTCACACATAAAGATGCTGACCCTGTCTAAAGTCCCGAAATCAGAGGTCTTGCCCTTCCTTGATGTACGTCAGCTCGTCACTCACAAGGAAAATCTTGATTTACACCAGCCAGCTGTTCCTTCACCTGGAACACAAAAGTATCCATTTAGAAATTCATATTGCATTTGGAAATACAAACTGATGTTTTCACAGGAAGAATATTAGTTTTTCTTTTGTTTTGTTTCCCAGTTCCCTAGTTAATTTCTTGTAAGTCTTAAGTTGATGTGACTGCAATAAGCAAGCTTTCCTTTCATTAATCTAAAGCCAACTAAACTAGATAATTCTTGCAGAGGGAAGCCTGTATGCATTAGGAGATCCAAATGTAATGGTTGACGCCACCCCTGGGAAGTCATTAAAGGAGCAGATAGAGCTGTCTCCTTGCCTGAGAACAGGCATCAGAGATCCTGGATTGCTTTATTTATTGTCAAACAAGGAATAGAGTCTGCAGAGCCCAGTGTGCCACTACTGGAAGGAATTTCTCACCTAGTGCTTAGAGCAGAATGTCTGATTTCTTGCATGGCTCATACTTTGCCACCTGACATTGATATACGGTACAATAACGGGCTTCATTATGTATTAATGCAAGATACAGTCAGAATTTATGATGGTTCTGAAAGGGGCTAACACTTGGATGCTCAAAATCAACAGAAATTAAGTGCCGAGATGCATCTTGAGAATGAGAGCCAAGGTCACTTAAAACTTAATTGAAAGCGATGGGGACTGCAGCCAGCAAGTAACTCCAGAGAACATCTCTCCTGCATTTAAATACAGCCCAAGTCTGAACCCATCCTCACCCAAGTGGTCGAACACAAACCCTCGCACATACCAGCATGTCAGACTCGACCTGGACAAGCCTTAACTTTGATTTATCCAGAAATCTCCATTTAGCCCTGGTTTGTTTCAGATCGCAGACAGTCTGGTTTTACATCAAACTGCCATTAGAAGTTTCAGTTTATTAAGTGTAAATGTAAATTACCAGTTGTCAAGAACTGAATTATTGAGGTAACACTCAGTGAAACCAACCTCTAACGATGTGACAAAAGAACATGAGACATACCAAAAATCAAGCATGTAGCATAAACTTTTTTGTTCATGTAGATGAGCAAATAGCACAGTGCATTACCAGGGCTCCCAAACTGACATTTTAATCAAATTTAAGTAGCACATAAAGCCTCGGTCTGGATTTATCTCCAGAGGTTAAATTCCAAGACATAAAGAAATTATCCAGGGGAAATTCAGCTCAGTGGGGTGCATAGCCAGTTCTAGGACAGAATGTGCTGTTTCTTTATATGAGCCATCTTAACATAGCTTTCTCTCTAGCACCAATTCTGACCGCTTTCCGGGAGTCACGGAGAAATGCTGAAGTCAGTGGTGTTACACCTTTTTGCAGCGGGAGAGATCCGCTCGGTTGGGCAGAGGCTGTTTTTCTCCTAGAGAATATCCTCTGTTCAGCTTTTCTAGAAGCCCTGTGGGAAAATGATAAGACATCAATGCAAACTGCATGATTTTATTATCATTATTATTATTAAAGCATATTTATTTGGAAAGCAGAAAATTTCCCCCAAGACACTGCTGTTAAGCAAGATATTAAAATACAAATTCACATAAAAAATCCAGGGATCCATACAAGCCAGATTAATTTGGTTCCTTCTCTCTTTTCGTTCTCTGGATAAAGTGCAATGCTGGCTTTGCAGAGGCATCACACGAAGTAGCTCAGCACTGTAACTTTCTGTTTGTTCAACCCAGTTGTTTTCTAAGCTTTGCTCCCAAAGAGCATCTGTGATGTGAAGACTATTCTAATTTATACTTATGCTTGGACATTAAAATAACAGGGTATTAAAATTACAGCAAAAAATTAGATGACTCATTTAGTTCCCACTCAATACACAAAGAATTTTGCATTGTAAAAACAGTCGGATATTCAAAAATTATTTGTATGGATTCTTGGAGAAAGACGGGCAGAACCATCTTCCGTTGCACTGCGTACTTTCTTCATAATAACAGGGCAGAACAATGAACTTGTTGTGGTAGAATGCTGCTTCGTGGTTGGGGGAGTTATGACAAAGTAGGAGCATCCCATTTTTATGTTTTCTGACGTATTTTGGAACTTTCGATTGGTTTTGTCATCAGTTAATATATTCCAGTCTCGTGCAAAAGAGAAGTTGCAATTAAATGTTTTGAGCCTTTCCACAGACCTTCCAAAGAAAAGATCAAATCACAACTTCCCAATATGGAAGGTCCTGTTTCACTTATTAGCCAGAAAATAAGATTTCAACTGTGTGTGTATATTTTTAAAGTTCCATATTTTCCTAACTAGCTTTTTGCTGTCATGTAATAAAGGTTGTCGTACTGAATTTGGATTCTTTTGTTGATTCTGTTTAGGAAAGGTGTCTGACCTCTCTGTGCCATCTCTGCTGCAAGGTTATGGGAGCAGGACTGTTCATTATTGTAGTGTTATTATTTTTTTTAAAAAAAGAAGAATGCTTTATCTTCCATCTGCCTTAAATCCATTGTGTGCTCTCAGCCTGTATTTTTAAGCCCATCTACTCGGGGTTCCGCTTGTTTTTACACAGAGTAAGCTGCTAAGTGCCATTTTCAGCTTGCATCTCTCATGATTATCAAACTTTTCTGCCTTTTCCAGTTAAATCCTCTTTAGTGTATGTGCAGAAACGTGCTCAAAGGAAGGAATGGACTGCTGGGGAGGAAAAGGGCATGTTTTATAACTTGACCTCCTATGACTCTGAAGGAAAAATGCTTGGACTCAAGGGACGTGTCTGCTGAAAGCTGCCTGGATGACCTTACCCAGCATATGTGACATTTCTGCTCTTCACACTTCAGTCCGTGCAATGGGACTGACAGCACCATTCTTCTCCCTCCCTGCACTTGAACTACTGAAGGTTTTTTTGGAGTGGAAGGGTCTCCTGCCATGCCTTTGCACAGCAGTGGAGCCCCAGCCCTGCCTGGAAGTGCCACGATACACATGCTCAGTGAAAGGGAGTTGCAAAGATCGCTCGTGCAGGATAGTGCTGCGCTTTTTTCTCTAACTTACCTTTATACTTTGCATCTAACCACATGCTACCATAGTAAAAATAGCTAGTAATGGTCATTTTAAACAGAAATTATTGGAGATTACTTTGTAAAATCTGACCACAATCTTGCCAAAAACCCCCACCCCCAAAATCCAATTTGCTGCTCACAGCTCCATGAAGAACTCGTTTGCATTGTGCAATAGGACTTCTTGAACACAAAAAACCTCATATTTGCTGCTGACTTTTGATCATGTTAAACAAATAATGTCTTTCAAGACTACTCATTGCTTCTTCAGTCAGCAGGAGCAAAGGTACCGCATATTTTGCTAATGCGCTGTGCATCATTTATCGCAATGGGATTGTATTCTGAAACAGCACATCTTGTGCAGAAAGGGTGTAGGACCCAACTGCTCCAGTCTGTTCCAGCACCAGACTGTCCCGGTACTGGAGCTCAGTCCCAATGTGCTGTAGGATGACTCGGAAGCCTCCTGACTCATCACCTTTCTCCCATCCCTGGCAGCTGAGTCAAAGCTAGATCTGAACATTGAATTGATGATAAGAGCAGCCCCAGAAAATCCTGTACGCCTTGCTGCAACCAGTGTCTGAGAGCAGAGAACTGAATCAGCCACAGTGACCAGAGGAAAGCGTGGACACCGAGCTCAGCCTGCCTCCCCGTGTGACGCTCCTGCAGTTATTGGGTGACTTGGCTTTCCTTGAACTGCTCTATGAGGAAGAAATAGAAATCCATTCCATTACTTGTCTGCAGAATCCTTAGAATCTCATTCTGAACTATTCTTTTTGCTGTATGCCAAGGGCCAAGACAGGTAAAATGAGGCCAAAAATCCCCCTCAGCCCATCTGTCCCACATGTGTTCTCATTCCCACACTAAAGAAAGCTCAGGCTATTTCCTGGTGTACTTTCTGCTTCTTCTCAGTGTGGCTGAAAATTAAATTAGTTGCTTTGCTCCACCACAAGTATGTGATCTGGTTACAGTATTGGCTCGTGTTTACTTTAGCGAGCAAATCACAGAGACACTCTAATCCTTTAGTGCTTCCACCAACATTTTTCATGTCAGAGAAAAAAAATGAATCTACAGACTTTTTAAATGGGTAAATATACACAGTGCACAACATGTGCTGTTCCAAAAGGTTGAGAGCCATATGACTGATGGAGAATACTGTTTTTTCCTGTTCCAGTTATGTACTATGAAAAACTAAATAAATGTTTGAAAGAGAAGTATTCCTATTTTTAATGCAGTAGCACAGAGTCACCCCAGGCTTTGTTAAACTTTGCTTTCTGCATGTACCTAAGCTGGCTTTGTCCAGCAATGTACTTACAGTTGTGTTTGACTTTGACTTCCAAATACTTCAAGTCTACTTCACATCTGAATATTTGCCAGAAACGACAGCCCAAATGAATAATTCTGGGATGACCATCGGAAGGGAACTGTGTTCGCCTTTTTGATTTGCAGAGAACAGCTTGTTAGATGTGGAGCAGAGCACCTTTTTCCTTTAGGAAAATTGGGCATCAAGGAAAGAATCCTGATCAGAATCAGAAGAAGAAAATTAAATGTGAATGACTCTAGGGAAAAATAATACAGATCAAAAAAAACATGTTTACCTTTTAAGTGTATTTAACTATACTTACCTTACAACTGTAAAAGAAGTATCACTTTGATATTTGTTTTTCATTTCATAAAAAATCGTGAAGCAACATAGAATTTTTTTCTGACAAAATTTAGAAATAAGAAGTTTATAAGAAGCTCCTGTCATTTTTACATGCTTTTGTATACATAATATATCATTTTTCTTTCTCAGAATCTTGTGCTGAATAATTCTAAACAATGACTTTTGTTTTGCAAGTAGAGAGGAAAGCATTTGCTATGCGCTGATGGGAATTTCTGCTTTTTCTTCCTGTAATGTGTCTGCTGCTGAAGAGCAAACCGAAATCTGTTTTTGCTACAGTGCACACTCACAATTAGAAAGTAAAGCCTGTTCCGGGAAACTGAAGAATCAATGCAATCTATAGAGCAGGCTGCCTGCAATGAAGTCAGAAGCTGTGCCACAAATATCAAATTGAAATTCAGCCCACTTAATCCAGATGAAATATTGTCTTCCCAAAGCCATGCGGCATTTTTATCGCTACATGTTCTTCCATTTCTTCTGTCCTTATGGCTGTTTGGAATTGTTAAGAATGAGCCAAAGATGCCTGCATTCCTTGATTCCCTTATCTTTCCTCAAAGTCATCAAATTAGCTTAAAACTGGGGGAAGTAATAGCTGGCTAAGAATGACTTGTGAATATGGTTTGTATTCAGCAGTAACGCTGCCGTTCTCTGTGGCAAAGTCCTGCCAGGCTTACTAATGCCGGAATTGCTTTGATTCTTTAGGAAGCTAAATTATTTTCAGGAGCACTTTGAAGGCATCTGCTGCTCTTTGCTCTGAGACAAGAATCAAACCTGGGACCATACATTCCCCAGGGGAAGCAAGCTAGCAGGAGCTGTCAGTAAAAAACAAAACAACACCTTTTCCATGTTTCTGGAGTGGTTTCTCTATACCTGTATCCATTGGGAGAGCAGAGATTTATTATAAAACAGGCAGTCTTCCCTGGCTGCACAGGGAAGCCCCCCAAAATAAGGCAGAAATTTCTACAACAAATATTCTCTACAGGAGCAGGGTGAGTTGGAATAGCTTGTGAAGGCCACCACCAAAGCTCAAGCTGGATTTTGGGTACCTCTGCAGGAGGTATTTGCATAATCAGAATTTAATACAACAATGTGTATGATACACAGCTGATGCCCAGTTGAAAACAGCTGGTAGCAATCTGCAGAACCAAACAGCATCTCTCCAGTGGGCCAGATTCTACTGCCGGGATCTCTCTTGTGAGGTCCATGGAATGAGCTTTGTTGATACTTGTGATTGCTGCTGGACCTGGGCCCATGCAGGGCACACTGGATGTAGTTGGAGAAGGGGCTGGTTGGAGATTTTCTCATGAAATGGGTTTCCGTTGGAAAACGTCAGCTTCTCCAAACCCAGATTTTTAGTGGGAACATATATACCACACGCAACAAGAATTGTATTGCTGGTCACAGTGGGAGAAAGGGAAGACAAAGAAAAACAGAGAAAGAAGGAAAAAAATTTCTTCACTATCCCTGAATTAGAAGTATGACTGCTAATGATATTTACATAAGATGCTCAAATCCTCTTCCAGTATTTATTTCAATGCAAAGAGAAATAACTGACAGGATACTGCTGTGTATTTTGAGTATGAATTAACTGGATGTTTTCACATTGCCTCATTTAGAGAGGCATCAAGGCTTATCCATACAAATGCCTAGGGCCACAAAGGTCTGTAGGAACTTAATTCCCATCTAGGTGTTTAACTTCTAAAATCAGTAGACTTTGTATCTTTAAATACTTGCAGGTTTGGACTGAACTCCCTTAGTCCTGATTAATCCCTACCTAAAGTATTAGGTGACTTGGTTACAAGGCATGCAGTGTGGAATGGAAAGAACACGGGTATATGTACATAAACATCCCCCCGTAATCACTTGCAGTCATTAATTTCATAGCATAACAAGGCTTAAAGTGCCAGAAACGAGGGCTCCCCTTGGCGAGGGGAGGATGCCCACAGTAGCTGCATATGCAGGAGATAGAATGAGCAGTTTCAGAAAGGTATTTAAAAGTTACTAGATATTGTATAATGCCAAAACCCAACGGTTTTGAGGAATACTTGTAGCTCAAAAAAGGCCATCTGGTGGCAGAGCTCCCCAGGGTTTTAAAAATAGCACGCCTCCTTTGCAGACACAGCTCCTTACGTGTTCACATGCTGATTAACCATCTGATTTGTTAGGCATTTAATTCTGACAGCTGCTTTGCAAAATTTAAGTGTGTGCATTAAGCCCACATAAAAACACTTACGGACATTATTGTACATCGCGCACTGTATGTGCCAGGCAAAGAATTAACATAACTGGATTGCTATTGTCTCCAAGCAAGAAGTATTATTAGCACAACTGGAACATCTCCAGGTCTCGAGCCAATGGTGCTCAGTTCCCACTGCTAACGGGATCTTGCTCATTTTAGAATCCAGAAGCAAGATGTGTCACCGTGACAAGAGCATACACATCGGTCTAAACGCTGAGAACGGCTTAGCTATGGAAATGCCAGAGAGCAAATCCTCACCATCCCAGCAGGATTTGCCAGGAAGCCCTCAGCATTCCTGGGTAGATACAACGCCTCAATACACATTTTTGTGAACTCTCAGAGCACTATGAGTATGATTCGGTCAATTATTTTTTCTAAAGTATGGGCCTGCTTGCACAGAGGCCATTGGAGTAGTACCTGAGGGGTTCATAAACTGCAAACTGGCTTTGTAACATGACTGAGGGCTGCTCTTGCTTTCACAGTGTCTTGCAGGATCCAGCAGTGTAGGAGAACATCCATTAATGGCAGGAGGCAAAGCCGTACCATTGTCCAACGCTTCCAAGCAGCTTGGCTCCACACGTCTTGTCTGTGTTCACGTCCAAGGATCCTGTTAGAAGATTTCAGAGTACAGCATTTCTGTCCCTGGAGCTGTGCTTCCCTGTACAATCCTGGAAATTCCCCCAAAGCTCCAGGTCTGACACCACTGACACAGGGTTCTTTTCCTTACTTTCTGCCATGATCTAGCAGTAAACAAGTCATATAATGAAATATGCAAATGCTTTAGATAAAATAGTAAGTAATCTTGCATTGTTCCTGAAAGTCAGTTAAAATATCAGTGAGGAACACAGTGGTCAGCAAGTTGTGGTTAGCTAAAAGGAATTCCAGGAGCATTTTGAAGGTGCCAGTCTTGGGAATATTGGACTATCGTCTTCCCCAATTTAATCACACAGTAGAAAATCCCATGTCAATCTGCAAATCAGTTGGCAGTTCCCTGCTAGTGCAGTTACAATACATTGGGAGGATAATAAAATGTGGTTAATAAAATATAATTCAAAGATGAGCATAATTGTAATTCAAAGACAAAATTCTCCACTCTTACTGTTATTTATAAAGAGCCAAACTGTAAGACTGTGTTTCAATTATCCCTGAGTGCCAGGGAGAGAGGAAATAAATGAGACTTTATCTTAGCAATGCAGAGTAACAGCTTCATCCATCCCACTGAAATTACTGCTGCAAGAGATGAGCCAGACACTGAACGATGCACAGCCTGATGTAGGAGACTGGCAGGGAACTAACCTGAATTTTGGGAAACAGCAGTTTTTTCCTCGGGAACCTCTACATGTGTCTAGGATGTCTTGGCTCTCATTCTCCCAGATTTAGCTGGGTTGAGGGCAGTAAGGTGAGAAGTTCTGCTTTGTCCAGGTTAAAAATATCAGTCTCAACCTGTTCAATGAAACAACATCAGGATGTTCATTCTAGGGAGCACAGCAGATCGCAAGATACACACCTAATTAGCTAGTCCTATATACGTGGTTGATTCTAAGCCTAGAAATAGTTTATATTAATAAGCCTAGCAATAATTTTCTGTCCAGCTGTGGCTGAGACTAAGTGACTAACACTTCGCAGGCTGCTGAACAAAGGAAACCAAAACCATCCTTAGAGTAGCCAGCAGTTTTGCCCTCTTCCATCAGTTCAAATCCAGTACTTGGTTTTGTTTTCCCTTTTATTTTGTTGTTTCCTCAGGCTGCAAGTTAAGGCTCTGAGTCACGCACTGCACTCACTGAATTTCAAGCAGACCTGGGACAGGAGGGATTTGGGAATTCAGTTTGTTGGTAACAGATGCTTTCAGCGAAAGGTCTGGGCAAGCTGGAGCAGATGCCAGATTGTTCACAGAGCTGAGAGTGTGCTGGCAGAAAGCGAGCATCAGGCAAATGCTCCCATCTTCATGGACAGTCATACCAAGTGAAATCTTCCTACTAAAGTCTGCAGGAATTTTGCCATGGACTTCTGTGAAGTCATGGTTCTTCTCCAAGGCACTCTGGTGCTTAATCACGGGCCCTCTTCTGCATAAGAGTTCACTCAATCCATTAGCTTTCGATAGACTTTTTATTTAATATAGCAAACGCAGCCAAATATTTATGATGATTTTGCAATGGTAATTGCACAGACTGCTCCTCTGTGGCCTAGGAGTCGTCTGCCAAAATATCATTATTGTTAATTAATCAAGTCTATTTTGAGCCAGCTTCTGCTCCCACTGAAATCAATTGCATGAATTTCAGTCAATTCGGGTTCTTTATAATTTGGCTTTCTTTACCACTAAACTCTGTATTTCTTTTGTTTCATTAAGCAATTATCCCCTGAAGTTCCCCAATGGATCATGAATTATTTTTTTTATTCCTTCCTAGACTGGAAACAGCTACTGCATCCTTATAATTCTCTTACACATCACTTCTTAGATGGCTTACCTGATCATTCATCTGTTGGAGGTCTAGCATCATCAAAAGTGGGCCGTTGCCGTTTCTGGGCTTTCCCCTACGTGAGAGTACAGCAAAGGCGATGGCAGACAATTCTCAGCTGTCTTGGGATGGCACTCACTCCTCAGAGGTTTTGTACAGACTGAAGTTTGCAGTCCTCTTCTACATCTTCGGCTAAATCACCCAGTTAAATGGTTGAAGCCATCCATTTAATTTCACTTTTTAATACTGGTTTATCAGTTTCCAGTTTGTCTTAGCCCACCATCACTTGGTTCATAGAAAGGAGGCACTGGCATTTGCAAGATAACTCATTTATCGGAGCTAGAGAAATTGGGTTTATCTGTACTTTGGATTTACTCTGACCTTGCTAAAAATAAAATATTCTTCTGTGCAAAGTCAGTTTAAAAGAAGCACCTAATATTTGGTGATGTATAGGAGGATCCCGCTGGCAATTTTAATTGTGGGAAAGTTAGATGTGAAACCCTGCACTTGGCTGGAATTACACAAGGTGTAATCTGCAGTGCTTGTTAGGTATATTTTCAAAAGAGAGGCTCAAATGGTGTTGGAAAGAGACTCAATCAGACCTCAGGAAAATAGTTGGGAAGCTTTAACTATCATATGCTGAGAACCAAACACTGTGTCTTAAAAATTATTATTGACTGTACCAGATCTGCTTCTAAAACCCTGCAGTGATGATTATTTAGAGCTCTACAGTAACTGGAGCACTACTATTTACTATTGCAATTGTCACGGCGGTTATGCAATTATTTTCATTACAGTATGATCCAGAGACACCAAATTAAATCAGGGTCCAGTGCTAAGTCTTAGAAGAAAAACAAAAGAATCTTGCTTAAGAATTTGTAACTAAAAGGCCTTTTTAGTCCTGGCGACACACATTACCCGTATGGCACAGGTATCTAAAGGAAGGCGTGCTGTAGTTTTACAAGGCGAGTAGGAGAAGATGGCTATTTACAAGGTTGGGATAAAGGGGTCATTTTTCTGTAAAAGAGGCAAAAAGAGGGTGTTTTTTTGAAAACTAAGAATTTTAACCCTCTATGGACAAGGCAGGAGATTTAAGGACTAAAAGATATCAATACATGTAAAGGATGCTGATATAGGAGGATGCTTCAACGCTGATGGAGGAAACAGGCTGTGGTTCAGGACACCAACACTGATTTATTCCTTACTCGTTGCATTGACACATGTATTATTACACAAATTGCTCTTGCAGGCAGAGAAGAGATTTCTCACTGTCAGGGCTGAACAGATTGGCTCAATCACTGTCAAAGAAATTGTTTCATTAATGTAATGAGGTGAAATTTTTTTCACAACCTACTGCTAACTCAATAGCGACGAGTTAGGACCAGGAGTGCTGTTAAGTGGTCAGACTGTGCTTTCCTTACACAATTCTGTCACCCTCTAGTGAGTGAAATCTTTGAGATGGTACAAACTAACAGCTCCATCTTTTACCCCAGACATAAAGCCTTGTTCTTTAAATTTAAAGATCCAAGGTTAAATCCCTGCTACTAAAATAACCCCTGCTGCACAGAGACATAGGAAATGGTAAGCGGATTAAAAGAAAAGCAGACCTGTCTCAGCATAAGTAAATACTGTGGCTGTCAGGTGCCTTGTATCCACAATTCCCAAAGGATTCAACTGTCCTATTGCTCAAATTACCTGGAATCAAACAGGGTAATCTATCACAGGAAAAAAATTCTGCACTGTTAGATGGACATGTTCCTTTTAACATGTCCTTGGTGCTTTTCTCCGTCTTCTGCATACATAACAAAGACAAATCATTTAATCCCCACGCTCCGCCGTTGTCCAGCTGTGTAACACGGAAAAGGCGACACACCTTGAGCACCAAGTGAGCTGCTTGTGGGGAACAAGTGGGTCTGTGTAGGTCTCCCATCTCTTTTCAAATGACTGTGTACATGCTTTGATTTTTAGGAATGTAGCTGCTCTGAAATTATCTATTCATAACCCATTCCTTGACTAAGCCAGCCCTGGCAACTGCCTGGTCACAAACCACTCACTGCAGCCACTGCGTTAAGGCCTCGCTCTTAATCACACACTTCAGCTCAGGGACCTTCATGGATTGTTTCTGTTGCCTGGATGACCCACGTCCTCACAATGATATTAGCACAATGCAGAAATACATTCTATATTTAACACTCTCTGTTTCCTTTTTTCTATCTTTCTTAGCAAAACACTTTTGTGCAAATATGTTTGGAAAGCAAATAAAAGCTGCTACCAGTGCCATCCAGCATACCAGCATTTTTCTGGGTCAGTTGTTGCTAACGTATTAATTTTCTTTAGCATTCCTGTTGCACACTGTAACAGCCTCCCAGAAGCAGCACACACTGAGCTACCACAGACTGGGACAGAGTGGGTGGGCAAATACAGGGTAAAAAAAAAAAAAAAAAAAAAAAAAAAAATCACTAAACCTAATAATGCCTCCACCGTTAAGTGGATCTGAATATTTAAAACAGAGCTGTTCATAAAATCAGGTTTAAAGCATGGCTACAGAATCAGGCTGATCAACACAACCAACAGAGTGTTACAGAAATGGAAATAATTGTGAAAGCAGGAACAGGGCAATCTCTGAAAGTGTATTTGCCACAGAAGGAAAAGAAACGTGCAACCTGAGTCCGACAGTCTTAGAGGTGCTTTGCACCCATCAAGTTGAGCTCTTTTGAAATAAACCTCCTCTTATATTTATTTATAAAGCACCTCTCATCCAGAGAACAGAGAGTACAGGAATTACTATTAAATCTTACATTGCAATGCCAAGGCATTCCTAGATTGTACTGAATTATTTTCCCATTTCAGTAACCTATTGAAGAAGTTAATTCTTGAGGATTTGACTGTCAAGCAGCCAGCAGGACTCCATTAATCTACAGTTCCCTTCATGCCAGAGGAACAGGGGTGTTACGTATACCTTTCCTCCTGTTTTATGGTAAATAACGGAGCTCACATCCTTGTAAGCACTTAGATCTGCCCGAGTCATGTCATATTCTGGAAAGCCAAGGAAAGGTCTGACTGCAAAGGCTTTGCTCTATCAGAAAAGGGAGCATGAAACTGTTAAAAAACCCTACAAATCGCAAAAATAGCAACAGTGAAGTTTGCCCATGGTCTCTTGGCTCCAGTGAGCGCCTGCGATGCCAAAGACTTGTCATCAGAACCACCAAGAGAACATGGGAAGAGCGCGCTGCTCCTCAGCTCTCGCCGCTGCTCAAACTCCCGCTGTTTGTGTCACCAACTTCTCCTGGGAATTTCTGCAGATAAGAAATCCCTTCACACTGCTGCAGCAGAGTTCGTGAAAGCAAAATAAAATACCTGCTGGTGACATAAAGAGTAGATTTCCTTCACTTGAGAAATGACATGGGAGCGGGTGTGCTCTTTAAGAACCACAGATGAGCATGGTTAAATCGTTCAGAAAGGGTTTAGTAAATATTTTGAGTTCTCTGTTGTTCATGGAATCCCAAGAACCGGTGCCTGAAACCGCTGGGACAACTGAGGGACAGTTTATTTTCCTTCTTCCCTTTATGCTTTGCTTTTTGTGAGAATATTTGCACAACCCCCAGCTGAAGTGGACTTTGACACCAAAGTTTATTTTTTCAGTTTCATCATTTGTCACCGATGCCTTGATTTAGTTCGTATTCTACAACAGCATAGTTATCAAAACTCCACAGCAGTCAATGAATTCACATCAACACAAGGCCAGTGGAACTGAGCTCAGGACTGTATTTTAAGGATCTCGCAGAGCAGTTGCTGAAGTCAATGGGAAAAGCTGTTTGTTAGCTTTGCAGGTCAGACCCGGAAAAAAGCAAATCAGGCCTGCCTAGAACGGGGGGTTGGAGGTGGTGAGAGAAGCAATATGCTGCAGTCCAAGGTGGAACGAAATGGGAAATTAGATAAGAATGGATGAGCGACCTTTGCTTGAAGGAGGAGGGAAAAAAAGAGTTGACTTATTTTTCTATCTATTTGAATATACTCCGTCTCTCCATGCATTAGAAAGCTCCCTGTTTCACAATTAAATTTTATGTTTAAATCAATGTTTTCCAGTAAATGAAATCAAGCTTTTATTATTTTTATTGACATTGTGTATGAATGAATGTATAGCTTGCTATTAAGTAAATTACCAATAAAAGAAGATTTAGAATCAAAATTATTTACAATAAAATGATTTTACTATTAAAATAATTTACAATTGAAAATGACCACTAATATAGAATATAGAATTAGTTGTAGTTGCCTCACTGATTTGCTTAAACTTCAAAGGCAAAGTCTACATACACAAACCAGCTGACAACTATTCAAATGCAATCATAAGTTCTAAGAATAAAACAAAAGCTCATCTGAGTGCAAGTAGCAACTAAATGGAAGAGAATATCACTACATTTTTCAGAACTATTGAAAAGCTTTTGTTAAAGGTCAAATAATTTGCTAAATATTTCTTTTATTATTAAATTTGAAGGAATTTAAGTGTTCGCTTTATGGTCTTTACTTTCAACCTTTCACTGAGTGCAAATAATTGCACTGGCTGAACAATTTCCCTCTGCTTGTGCATAGACTTGCTTTCCAGCTACTGAGAAATAGCACAGCACTGTATGATACCAACCAGTATTGTTGGCATTTCAAAGCATATTTTTATTTAACTAACTCTACTATTTGGTAAAGCATCTTTTGACTGAGTACTAAGTTTATAACATATACTCCAGATTTATAGTTAGGACTGGAAATTCACACACAGGTATCGTGAAGATGCTATAACAGGAGATAAAAACTTTCTAAGTACTTTCCAGGAGCATTAGTCAGTAAGAAAAGAGCTGGCTTCATTACAAGTGTGGATTGGAACTACTCGTATGAGTAGGACAGGCTAAGAAATAGCTCATTTTCACAAGGTTAGCACCACTGGCATGATATCATCGTCGCCCAGGCTCTGTCCTGTGACACACAGTGGATGTACTTTAGGCGTAAGCTTGGTTAAACACGCAAGTATCTACCAGTTTTGACTTCAGTTGGAATGGGGCTGGAGGAACTGGATGATCTGCTGCCTCATAAAATATTGAAGCAAAGGTTTGGAAAGCACAGAGGCAAACGCTAGTTGGTTTCCTATTGTATCTCAAGTTTTCTTGCTAGGGAATCAGAACCAAATTGAATGCCAGTCATTAACAAAATCTATACTCCTTTATCTGATGCTTCAGGCAAGACCATTATATCCAGCTAATTAGTTGAAAGAAGATGAGGCCAACAAACTTTCTGAAGAAGTTGGCACTGATGTCGCAAACTACCTTAACAGTTAGCAAAACAAGATGACACCCAGCTAGCCCTTCAATAATCTGTGTGTGACTGGGAGCTCTGTCGCCAGCACAATAAACAAGAAGAGCCGTGCCTCTTCCCACTCAGATAATGGATACAAATTTAAAAAATCATTTCACGGTGGATGAACAGACAACTTCTTTGTAGCTGTGCTATCACAAAGACACTGTAAGCCATGAATCGAAATGGGGAGAGAAACAAATGGAAGTTTGGGCAGCTTATGCTTCTGTATTTGCTGCTTCTTCCACGGCCTTTTGCATGAATTTGGGAGCAGCCTCCAACAAACGTGCAGGTTTCTGTTCCAGCGGCCAATAAATATTTGCCTCAATAAAGGGCAAGGTTAATGCAATGTGTTTCAGGTTGGTTTCTGACAGGCTTAACCTTTCGGGGCTATGATTCTGTCACCCGATCTCTTTGTCCACCTGTCTTTAGAACTCAGTGAGAATGATTTTGCTAAGAGTGGGCACTGTGGGTTTCAAAAATACCCTGCCCCTAACCACAACCATTTGCAGACACAGTTATACTCCAAGCTCGCCTTAAGGTACAATTAAATTGTGAATTCTGGCTTGTGCGTCCTTTGACCTCTTCCTTTATAACTTTTTTTTTTTCTCCACACATATGAGAATTAGACACTCAAATCCTACTTAACAAGAAACTCTGACTCAGCTGTTGGCTGCTTATCACTGCCTAGGGAAATATTTTAATCAACATTAAATCTGGTGGTTTTGAAACCACCTTGTCTTAGCACTGCAACGAATTCACTTCATTGAATGGCTTTAATTATTAAAGCCCAGAGGGAGAGTTGTTCAGGGTTTTGAGTAGCCATTCAACAGCAATATCTTTGTTTCCAAACTAATAAGGCAACAAAGGGGAAAAGATCATAGGCTAAATTCATTTCAATCTGTTATGGTTTTGGGCTGAATATAAAATATCAGCTTTGGGATCCATATTGTTATTTATTACCTGTCTGCCTGGTAGTCTTGTTGTCTCCATACTTCTGTGCCTTATCTAGCATCTTCCTTCTTGCTTGGCTGCTTGAGGTTCTTCACTGAGGTTTACTTTAGACTTGAATTTGGGAGTAGTAACAAAAATAGGATTATTTATTCTGCTAAAACACAAAAGGGGCATGCCTAATAAAGGGTAATTTAAAGCTCATAAGATTGTGGGATACACTTATTGACTTCTGGCCTTTGTGAGTCACATACAATCCACCTACAGTCTGTTCTGCCAAAATAGATCTCTATCTGATAGAAAAAAAGGCCTTAATGATACAGAGACCTTATGCCCGTCTATCTTAAAAACATGAACTATTTCATGGGATTTGGGATTTAGTTACATATGTAACATAATCTACCTTCTAGCCATACAACAATTCTCCTCGATTAGTAGAATTAACTTCAAGAACAGGGGAGCGTGAGGCTCATGATCTCCTGACGAGACCACAGCTGAGGTCAGAAAGACCACCCCGAGGTGCTGAAGTCCTTCATGCCTGGACATACCTACAGGGTGTGCAACCTTTACTGGCCCACGTGCAGCAATACCGAAGATGAGCAAAGGAGGATTTCTGTTGTCACAACAGCATCAAGGCAACACAACCTATTTGTTTTAAAACACAATACCAAATGTCTCATCTTTAGGTAAGTGCACGATAGCCTGCCAAGATCAGACTGACGTGTCGTGGTTGGTTAGGCTGATACAGGCTGATGACATCTAACAGTGACACATCAACCAAAAATACTTTACAAAGACGCAGTTCCCTGAAAAACAACATCATACTTTTGTTGTTAGCGCAATGTAACTCATTAATATGTATATCATGCACCCATGAGTCAACTCAGAGTAAAGCTATTAAGATCTAAATATATTTTAGTGTGAATAGTAGAAGACCGACCCACACTGCTCTCTCCATCACAGCAATGTTTAGTCTCCTATTCTGGTGGTATATTAGTGTTTCATGTTGACAGCAGCAGATGTGTGAGTGATGGATTGAGCTGAGCGGCCATAAATTTTAGTCTTCTCCAGAACTATTAATGAGCTCATTAATAGAGTGAAATGACAGACAAAAGACTTGAGGTGAAAAACTAAAATCAATGAGCGTCAATTTCTTTGTAGCAAAAAGTTTTCCTTGAATTTGTTAGGTACTGCTGAGCAAGCAAAATTATCATTCACAGTAACTGATTGCAAATGGTCACCAGATGAGAAAATTCAGGAAGAAAATATTCTAGCCCACTGCAGCCAAGCAGGCAGAAAGGCTGAGACCAGATCCTCAGTACTGTGCTACAGAAGCCTTTTATTCTAATAGAAAACCTACACTGCAGCACATTCCGTAATGGTGACCTTTGAAACCATATTTTTCTGGTCACAGTGACAACTGGACCTTATAACATTATAAGACAAAGGAGAGGAAGAAGGTGATATACCACTTGGCACTTTCTTGCCTGGATGATGAGAACTTCACAGTATTTATACATTTCAAGGGATCAGCAAAGGTGCTTCCATTTTATCTGGTTCTGTAATGTTGCAGGTGCAGTGTAAGGGCAGGCACACAGGTTTTAAAGAACAACTCAAAGGCAGTTTGTTTTCAGAACCTCATGTGTAAGAGCTGGGACTCACGAGAGCTTCTTCTCCCCTTAATATCATTTCTTCTCCTCTCCTGGTGGTTCTCTCTCTGAAATCCTATCTCCATGAGATGGTTTCTACATCCTCTGACTGCACAATATCTGCCACACTGGCAGCTCCAGGTCACAGAAATACAGCTTTGCATTTTAAAAGAAGGATTGGTCAGTTCTGCATTAACCTTTGCAGGTGCGGTGCTCTTTTTCTTATAGATAAAGATCTAATAACATTTTTTTTTAAAATCTATTGACCTGTGGCTTTTGAAGAACTGGCCTTGTGAATTAGATTAAAACAGAACAAAAATATTTCTATCTTTCCCATGCCCTGACTGAGGTCATAAGGGATCCCCCCCAGGCAGGAAACTGTTGTTTTTGCTTAATTATCTTCCCACAGAGTGGGAGAAATAATATAAGCTGGAGGACCTTCAATTTTATGATAAAAATTAGAGTTCTTCCCTTTTTCTCTGTATGCGCATATTTTTGAGTCTATATTATAAAGGCTGCCAAAGTAACTCGGTCAGATACAGGCACGTGCATTGCCGAGGTCGGTGCAATGACTTAGATGAATGTACTGATGAGCATTTACTTGCCTGGGACAGAATAACAAAAGAGTGGCGCTTATTACATTTTGTTGAACCAAACCTTTTCCTGTGAATTTGCTGACTTAATGTGTTAGCACTTGGAAGCAGCACAGGAAACCAAATAATTTACAGTTCGTTAATAACTTTAAGTACCTTCTGTCGTGCGTCTGCTTTCTTTCATGTCCTCTCCAACATCAGCTTGGTTGTGTTGCGAGAGAAGATCACATTTCTCCTGGGTCATTTTCAAGCCTCTAGAGCTTCGATACTGGAGGTCCCCAAATCAGTCCCATTGCTGAGACAAACAGCAGGAGGTCTGTAAGTCTTCTATAATCTGATTTTACTACTTCATTCTCTCTGAATGACTGTGGTTGCAACAATTTACCGTGAGCTTAAAAATGGATGTTGTTTTTGAAGAAACGCACTTAACCAAATTAATGACTCAGCTCAACACAGTTTTAGCTGGATTGTGCCCCAAAGAGTTCCTTGCTGAAACAGCTCAAAGAACAACACAGGAAAGGGTTAAACCACCCACCACCACATTATCAGAAGCCTCTAGGTGCCAGAACAGATAATTTGCAATATATTCTTTTTTTTTCCTGGTTCTTGCATTAAAAAAAAACTTTCGTTGTCATCTCTGATCATCACTGCTGCCTCACAGCTAAAGTGCTGCCTTCTTCCTTTTTGTTGAATCTCAAAAGATATTCTTCTCTTTCTACAGAAAGTGACTTGAACAGCCCTCTCCTCCTCTGCAGCTGACTCATCTGCAGCATTTGTTCATACTATCAGCTATCTCCCTATGTAGTATGGAGTTTTCTGGTAAAAATAAAGGGAAAGGTGAAACTTCAGCTGTATCAGAGCAGATTTTGTAGCAGATAGTTTGTTTCCCATTGAAAATGATCTCGGTTTTCTAAGGCTGATAGAATTCCAACTGCCACAAGAACACAGCAGAAAATCTACAGCCTCCTGACAAAACCAATAAGACTTAGTCAGAATGCTTACATTAAATAGAATAATTTTAGTCCCTTAGATATTTCTGCAGTGATTACACCCATCTCTGCGAAACCTAATTGACTGTACGATATGCAAAGTGGCACAGGAGTATCTAAGAGTATGTGTCTGGCATTTAATACATAATTTTCCACTTCTTACTTCAGGTTACTGCCTCCTCATTTCATTTCCTTTTTCATATTATGGGACTCTAGTGTTCATGACGATGATAAAATATCTCATCCAAGAGGCTGCCAAGTGGAATTTTAATCAAAAGCCTTTCGTAGCTGAAAGACTGGCTTCGTTAAGTGATCAATATCTATTGATGGAAAGAGCCTAGAAGAAAAATAGTTCTCTCAGCTTTCACAAAGGAAGAAGTTGTTAGAAGTTATTAGAAGTGTGGGCCAATTGGCCCCTCCTACACCTCCTGGGAGTCCAGATCCAACCTTAAATAGAGAGATTGGCTGAAATCACCACGCAGCCATTTTAAGACCTCTTCTAAGCTGTACTGTTAATTAGAACCCGAATACGAACAGACTGCTGCTATCTGACACCTTGAGAAAGAAAAAGCTCTCGTAATTAGAATTATGTGCACCACAGAACTCGTTCCCTATCTCAAAGCCTCATTTCTTAGTGAGCTGTGCAACGGGCTAAAGAAAAGAGAGACCAGGCTGGAAGCATCTGTGGAAATGTTCCAGGCACGCAGGGGCAGAACGGGGAAGAGCACTAATTAAATACGCTTGTTTGGCAGCGTAGCAATTAGGATGCAAAGACAGGCACCACCAGCAAAGAGGAATGTGGAATCAGACCACAGCAGGATAGGAACAGGAGGGATGCTGAGGGCAGGAACGGGCTGTAGAGGATGCTAGTGCAGCTTACTGTGAGATAATTTGAAAGGAAAGTCCCCTCAGAACTGAAAAAAGTGGTATTTTGCTTTCCCCCTTTTTCCAAGTATTTTTGTCCATCCTCCATCAACATAAATAATTCAGTATAACTTTCCTGTCCTCTTCTTCAAAATATTGACAATTCACACTAACACAGCGTGGTTTCATAATTTTGAGCTGAGGCTTTGTCTGTCTTATCGAATGGCCATTTCCCAAACCTCAGACCAGAAGGTTCTTCTTCCCCCGGGAAAACGGAGTAAAAGGGTTTTGTTGGCTGTCCAGTAAAGCCTCCCCTAGGGACAGGTCTGGAGCCGACAGTACAGCCCCTCGCTCTGGTTGGCACCGTGCACACGGAGCACATCATTGCACCTAGAATGCAAGGGAGAATCAAGACAGTCCCAGGAAGTTTTAAAGATCCGAGATGTGACCCAGCCAGACCTTCCCTTGAGAGCTCAGATAAACATTACTCAGGTTTGAAGCTGGACCCCACTCAGCAGCACAATCCCATATCCTTCTAATATTTAGGGGGACGCCAGGAACACTTTCACCGAGTAGCAGGTTGATACACTGGCCAAGTTATTTTATTTTACAGAGAACAAAAGCCCAGTATTGCTGAAGCTGCATTGGTGTACTTTGCCAACAAATTAACTAAAGGAAAGATCCTTAGATATACCCACTATATAAATTTGCTACCAGTCATACTGTAGGCAGAAAAGCTTTACGTTTTCACAGCTCTATTCCCCTTAACAGCAACTTCTAAAAACATTTATTTGAACCAAAGAAACAAGCAAGTGACGAGTAGTGATGCTTTATAAAACCACTGTTATTTTTTGCAAATTGCTCCTTTCTTTGCAATCAAGCCTGACCCTCTCCCCTCCCAAGGATTTTCAAGACTGTCTGGCTTTTCACGTTTGCTCCCAAAACCAAGGCTCTCCTCCTTGCCTCTAGCTAGGCTAGAAGGATTTGGCCAGAGGCAGAGCTGGTCAGCAGTCACTGACACAAGTCTGATGGCATAAGGGTGGGATTTGCGAGCATCCCTGCTGCATGGCAATGAGGTTTGCTTTTGAAGAAAACTCAGAAAAATTCAATTCACCCAGGGTTAAACCACAGGCTTTTCAAAACTCTTCCAGTTGCCAAGTGAACGACCCTTGCTGACCTTGTGCCCTATTACCCTGTCTGTGTCACATTAATAAAAACCAAACCACGCCCTGCTCCATCCACGGTGAGACCAGTAATGTATCTGAGCTGAACTCTGGAACCAGTTACTTTCCCTTCAGTCTGAAAATAGATAACTACCATTGACTGCATTTTGCTCTATCCACTCTCCCCGTGCCCATCAGCAGAGCCCCATTTTGACTCCAGGGTGTCGATCACAGAAGGTGTGAGCCAGTCCTGAGCTAGCAGAAACCACTCTCGTTTCACAAGCGATCTCGCTGCTCACTTTATGGGGTTTCTGGCCAAATTCAGCGCAGGCAGGAGGGCTTGATAAGCATCTTGATCTTGTGCTGTCCTGACCTTGATATTTGGAGTCATGGGCAGAGGCCGAGTCAGATGAGTCAATGTCAGGAAATATCTTTGAATGCAGGACAAAAAATTGGGACAACCGTAAACCACCGCTTCTCTGGTAAGGCAGGCTGATGGAAGTTTACTGGCTGTGCCTGGCTGCTAACCAGCCAAACCATAATTCCCAACTATACCAGTGCCCTGAGAGCATCTCTAAAGTAGCAATAAATTCATGAAAACAGAAAATGGATGCATTGCTTTTCTGTCTTATATGCCTCATGGACATCGTTTAATCCATTTCCTGCAGTGAAACCTGCATTACAAAACCTGAGGAATTAGAAGTGAGTGAATGGATCCAGCCCCTGCTCGGCTGCAGAGCGGTGATAATTTTGCTTAGCTCCCCGCTTTGATTGTTTTTCACCTAAAGAGCTATTTACTGTAATAGCCAAACACTGTTTCAGAGCAGGCAAGGAGCATTCCTACAGATGAAACGCAATCTTCTAGATCACCAGGAAAGGAGGCAGACTTCCTCAGAAGGAGATTTGTAGCCAGCCGCGCTACCTTGTTGTGGCAGGCTATGCGCCTAACGCTCTAGTCGAGAATAAAGAGAAACATCCTGGTTTAGATGGCGAGATTGGCTCCCGCTGGGAGTCGTTGAACCTCTGCCTCTTGAGATGCTTTACAAACATCAAAATAGAGAATAAAGCAGAGGGAATAATGCTGCAAGCAGAGCTGGGAGATGGTGTTAGTGTTCTCCATCTGTGCTGTAAACTGGCTCCAGCAGCTGTAATCTGTGTGATGATGGAGCCATCAGGATTGCTCTTTGGGCAGAAGGACTGATTTTCCTTAGGCAGCAATTTCAGGCTGCCATTTTCAGTGGGTGTTTGATGGTTTTGCAGCACTACAGCACAGCCAGGCACTACAGTCATCTGGTCACAAAACCAGTGTATTTTAATTGTTTCTCCTTTTCCATTTTTTTTCTTAATGGAGTTACAGTGAAATTTTAGCTAACCACAAATAACCAGGTTTTTTAATGTGAAAGCCTTGGAATGGCCCGGCAGCTAAATGCAAGAGAGCCTGGCTTTGGCTGTAGCAAAGAAATTCCCAATACACCACTTTGCATATAAAAAGTCAGCTTGCTAAAAATACCGGCATTTCAGAATTACAGTCACTTTGCTCCTTGCTCTGTCTCTCTGCACCGTAAGCGATTTCCAACCCTCAGCCTGAGCGAGCGGACGCTCACAGAACATACCTGCCTCACCTTGTGAGCACAGCAACTGCTCCTTCGTGGCAGGAGAGCTGGGACAGCGGCTGCTGGGACGTGGGGATGAAGAGCCAGTAACAAGATGAATGATATAATTAACAATAACAGAGTAGTCCTGAGTATTATATTGTCTGCCTAATAATCACAACACACAGATACTTAGTCTAGTTTAGGAACAGCCCTAAAGAAAGATAATTCTATCTCCATTTTACAACCAAAGCAGAAATCTTCCTCAAAATAAAGAGGTTTGCTCTCCCATCCCCAGCCCTGTACCTAAACCATGAATCTTTTTCCTCCCATACTGCTATGCTATTTGTTATCTTGATCTCTAATAAATGCCATGTTTGTGAAACATGTTACAGCATATGGGGAGAAATAAATACCGGTACATAACCAAAGAGTAAATCTAGCAGCAAGTGGCCCTTATACCTTGCCAGTGCTCCTCTGGCCTGCCCTGAAGAACTCAGTATTACAGACATACTGAGTGCCAGGAAAAGTTTTACAGTATAAAAATATGAATCCGCTGCTTGCTCAATGAGAGGAGGCAGGAAAGCTTGGGAACCATCTGAGCACTGCCCTAAAGTGCAAGCTGAGGCTGTTGGTCGAAAGTATCCGTTTAGTTTGCAGGGGCCAAAAAGTAAAGGCTACAGGCGAAGCGCTTTGGTTTGCCTTGTATAGAAGTAAAAGGAGGATGTTTCCCAATGTGGCTGGATTTCTTGCTGGCACAGAAATGGAGGGGCTGGCGAAAAAACTAAAATCAGGTCCATCTGCTTAGAATTAGCTTCTGAGTATATGCAATCCCGGGTGCAGCAGTGATGCACAAAAGGAGAATGAAACCAGGGGAGTGTGAATTACAGCTGATCAGGACCTTTTCAGCTCAATGGAATTTTGAAAGTGAGTTCTCTTGCACTGATGTGCTGGTTTTAACAGGTTTTGTCAGGCAGAAGCTTTTGTCCAGAGCTTTTTAGCTGTTTGCTATTTCCAAGCAAGCTGATGGACCTGCATTAAAGGAGAAGAGCGAGGACAGATCTGCGTGAAAACACTCGTAATCCTGACATAGACGGATTGACGTCATTCTTTTTTGGGGAAAGATTTTGCTTCTGTTCTAATGCGGGATGAAAATGAAATATGAAAGTTCAGCAGTGGTAACAAAATGGATTTATCCTCCCCCACTTGGTTCTAATAAGAATATTTTTGGGCAGAGGTCAGGAAGGGGATTACATATGTGCACAGGTCTGTTTGAAGTCATTAAAGAGAGAATTCCTGCTTCTGCTACCCATTAGCGACTGCCAGGTCCCAACACAAAGCTTTCAATAATTCAGGCATACTTTTTGGACAAAGAAGCTGCTGGAAGTTAGCACAGATAGTCGACAGCTTTCCTCCTGCGAGAGGTCATTGCACCAATGGCCATGAAGTTAGTGAGGTTTCTCTGATAATGACTCACTGAAGTGTCAGCTCGCTCTAGCGAGAGCCTTTCAGGCTGAATTTCCCTTGATGTAACCTATAGATGCCATGCATCTTTCAGGTTCATTGACCAACTCCTTTCTTAAGGGCTTCTGCTTTTCCTCCTTGTCTGGGAAATGTGTTAAAATACCCTTCATACAGGTTTGCAACTGGCATCATGCAAAATACCCTGTATTTGCTGCCTAGGATTCCTCTTTTTTTTTTTTAAAGACCATGAATCACTCCAGACATTCAATTTCTGAGAGAACTGCTGCAGTTCTGGCCAATTCTGATGACTTGAGAGTTTTGTGTTCTGGTGTGCTGTAGAAAGGGGGAGGAAAAAATTGCAAAGAACAACAATTCATTTCTGGTTGCTCCATCACCAAAACATTTACAGCTCAGTTCACTAAGACAGTCTCCCGCATCACACTGAATAACAGGAGGAAAATCCAGTTATATAGCTCTTTTCATTCAAAAGAAAATGTATCTTTCACAAACAATTTTTAAGGTGTGATTTTACCATGGTAGAATAAGAACCCCGTGCAGGAAGCAATCAACCTCAGATGATATGAACAAAGGAATGCTGCTCCAGCCTCTGAGAGGTGGATTATTTAACATGATTTTTTACGTATTCCAAGGTAATACTACTTGGTTAGTGTTAACACTGGGAAATCAGCACAGTCTTAATTATCCTGAGTATTGGTTTTGTAGGGAAGTTCATCTGCAGCCGCCTACAAGCTGACATCCCCCCATCCCAGCTGGCTGGGGTTGCCCTCGGAGTTACTTCAAGGCTCATCTCCAGGGCTCTGGAGGGCAATAAATAGCACAACACATCTTTCCTTCCCTTACCTGCTTAGGTCATATCATAGAAAAGACATTCTACTCCACACACAAGCCTTTCAGGGACGCAGACCCTGAGCATAAACAGAATGTACAGTACTGCTGAATTTAAGTCCTTAACACGTAAAAATATTTTGCTTTGCAGCTCTAATTGCCATTCTTGTCTGTTGGTGTTTTAACTAGAGTTTTAACACATCAGGCAGTTGGGAGGGTTTGTTTGGGTTTTGGGGCTTTGTGTTGGTTCTTTGTTTTTCATCAGATGCTAGTGTGTGGTAATTGTGTTATGCAGTCGTGAGAGCCTGGCTTGGAGGAAAGCAATTATTGGTGTGTGTATTTTAGTAATAATGATTAGAGAGCCAGAAAAAACGAGACAGGAGGAAAGCACATTACTAAAATGCTCACGCACTTAGGAAGAAAGCTACAGCTGGTTGCTTTAAGAGAATAAAAATCTGCCTAGTATCCCTCAAACACCCATGTCTGCTGGCACGCCATTAAGACACAAACTGTATACATTTCCACAAACAGCATTAACTGGAGGCAATTAATGGAAATAAAAGAAGAAATGGGCAGTGATTTTTGTTGTAGTACTAGGAGCACGGAAGCTGTTAACTCCTTTAGTGATTTGACTTTCTTAAGACCCATTCAGGAGAGAAAAAATGAAGCACAGTTCTCTGCTGGTGGTGTTACAGCAAAACCTTGCTATCATAGTTAGGAACACAGCGCGCTCAGGGCTGAACTAGAAGGCAGCTCCAACCCCAAAGCAGCCATGGCTCACCACCTGGCTGGCCAAAATCCTCAGCTGGGGAGATGGGCTGGCAGGGCAACAGGCCGGCTTGGAAAAGGTCATAGTGGCACCTACGGTGATCTCGCATGGGTACGATGCTCGTTGTCTGAGCATCTGTAGGTTTGTAGACTCAGTCTACAAGTGTCTCTTCCTCGGGAACATCCTGTGCTGGGCACTACATGACAGGCTCCTAAATTAGATGGAGCGTTGACGTCTTTTGGCATGGCAATTCCTACCCCTACGAGAAAGGGCCTGGTAACCTCAGCAGACGAGTTTCTGGGGCTCCAGCTGCTGACTCTGACTTCAGGGGGCTTTGGCTCTCATCTCTGCCCGTGCGATGCTGCCAGCAGAAAGCAGCTCCACGGAACACACTGCCAGCAGTACTCTCGCTACATTTCTCTTAAAGCTGCTGACTCCTGCTGTCACCTGCTTGGGCCCCTTGCACTTCAAGGGCATCTCAGACAAGATACAGTGACAGCAAACAATGGGTAACTATACACCTATGGACAGACCGACACATCACTAGCATCATACATCCTTTCCCTAAACATTTTTCTCTAACGTTGCTAGCAAACAATTGCTGCTTTGAGATGGCAGCGGGTGACACGAGCTTTGCATTTCCAGTCCCCAAGTAGCACGGGTTCCTTGGAGATGAGAGGCTCCATATATCACATGTAATTTATCATTATGCCCTGAGCTGCTTGGAAGATTATTTGGACAAAAGCTTCTGTTCAAGCACAGTAAGAAGGTGGAGGCTTAGCAGAGCTGACAGAATTATATACAAAGGCAGATGGCAAGAGAAATCCAGCACGGCCGTGCAAGATGCCCTAAGCTTGGACAATCAGCCAGCACTCAAGGGGACAAATAAAGCTCACAGTGACTTCCAGCCCCTCTGGAATAAGAGAACATTTCTGAATAAAGACACAATTTCTTCCCCAGGATTTTTCAGAGCCATGCTTCTCTAAAGTAGTCAAGGAATTTGCTGCAGTGTGTGCTCTGGATGGAAAAGAAAGCTTGCAGGGCTGTAGTGAATGTGGAGGCACAAGACCAGGTCTAAATCTAGCTCAGATCTAGGAAAGATAAAGCAGCACACTGGTTTTATTTCTGTCACGGTGATGTTACATGGATTGCAGTCAGGACTGTTGCACAAAGAGTTGGACATGCCACACTGGATGCGTGATCAGAGCTCTGGTCCTAAGGAGAGTCCTGCCTCGCCAGACAGAAGCTGGAAGGAGAAAGAGAGATAAAGGGAGATGCTTCCAAGGGAAATGGAGTATTTAAATGAGTTCAAAACAGGTATGATTTAGACACACCTCCAATTCCCCCAAACTACTTTACATGTGAAAGATTAATGTCAGGTTAAAGCAGAGAAAAGCAGCATAAACTCTCATAAGAGAAAAGCACCGGTTACATCCTGGGAAAGGACCCAGCTAAACACAGGAGGTAAACAAGAAAGAAGCAGGCGGGATGAAAACTGAAGTCGGCACTCAGCTCTGGATAGATTTGTTTCAGCAGCAGGTAAAAATCCATCTTCCTGAGGCTACAAAATAGCCCTGTCCTCTGTGACTGGACTTTATCAGATCATCCAGGCAATAAATCAAACCAGGAAATTCTCCATGAGTTTCACAGAAATAAACATTTAACAGCATCTCTATGCAATTAGGCAGCCTTCAGACCTGCATCTGTGCATAAAATCCAGCGGCCCATATCTTCATCTGCTGCAAATGAACGAAGTGCCTTTCGCTTCCATTAAGTTGTCTTGATTTATGCAAAAGCATGGATCTTGTTTACCCAGCACTAGCCTATGCTTCAGTGACTTAGGAATATGGTGAAAGAGTCCCTAAGAACCCCAAGATGAAAAATTTTAGACACCTCTAGTACTTGGATGTCTCACAATTAAAGTGAGCAGGAAAACAACAGGCAAGTTACCTTGTTTGAAAATTTTTTGCCCTTTTTGCCCAATACTTTTTTTAACCCATGGTTTGAATGCTCCAAATGACTTAGATCATTTTCATCTTTCCTTCATTGATCTCGTACATATAGATCTTTCCATCAATATGTCACCCCTAGATTTGAACATAACCTGCAAATGAGGCCATTGAGGAAAAGTAAATAATCAGCATTGAAAACTTACTACTGTCTTCCAAGTCTCAAACCACACATAGTGGTATCCTCCAAGGTCCCCATTCTCAATGCAAACAGACTGTCTTCAATCTATGAGCAGCTGCAGCCCAACAGCACTATGTTGAGATTATTTTTTCTCCTTTTTTTCTTTTTAAGTACTCCGAAGTTTGCAATTTATCTCTGACTCAGCTGTGCTATAAGCTTCGGGCTGTCCAAATCTGAAAAGACAGAGGAATGAGTCTACTTCCAGCTCCAAGTTTAATAGCCAATATTTAATATCACTTGCCTTTGGGTGGGTTTTCGTTCTTACCCAAGCAGAAGCTAAACCCTCACTAAACCCTGAGGGACAATTTCTCAAAGTAATACTTTTCACTGCTTTCTGAAGAGGTGAGTAACTCAAATCATGTCAGAGCCTGGAGAAGTTATTCCACTCCTGGTCCCAGACAGGTTGCCTGCACAGCCTGGCTCTGGGCTGAGCAGATTAACAACAGCACTTTGTTAAACGGCTCTGGACACCCAAGCGATGGGATGCTGGGCCTTTGTATGACACACTTGTCATGGAAAGATAACGCTGGCCAAAAGCCACAGTTTAAAGGCTGATTTTAACACAGCTAGCGAATGAAAAAGGGCCAGAAGTTTAAAAAGGGCTGAGCAGCTGCACATTGCCTGGAGCCCTCCCTTGGGAACCCTTCTCATGCTAATGAGGATAATTAACAAGGCAGAAAACAGCACTCAACACAAACAAGATCCAATTTAGGGAGAGCAGATACAGCCCCTACTCCAGAAGGACTGCAGTCCAAAGGAGTAAAAGAGGGAGATAAAAGCATTATTTCCTCTACTTCATAGAAAGGGAAGACACAGGTAGAAAAGGATTTGCCAAAGATCACCAAAGAAGGCTGCAGGAGAAACAAGGTCCACATCCAGGACTCTTGTTCCTTCCACTGCCTGAGCTCAGACTGGCCTTTCTCTAGAGAACTTACCTGTAGAATAACACCACGTGGAATGGGACACTATAGGAAATTTAATCCTCTCTCAAAACGGAATGAAAGATAACTAAAACACCGTGACAAATCTTTGCCTAACTGTTCTTAAAAACTTTCAGTGATGGATATTCATAACCTGTATAGGCAGACTTTCACCTGTCTTCAGAGATGCAAAGTTTGAGATTAAAGAGCTCCCTCAGTCACATTTTCTAGACTTGCATCATTCTTGCTGCTTTCTCCTGAACTTTCTGATTAGTCCAAAACTTTTAAATTGGACACATGCAACTCCAGCATGTCTTGCTAGATCCAGGTACAAAGATTACTTCATGAAACTTAGATGCAACAGTAATCCTGCCCTGTCCATCTTTACCTGATAACATCCTGCACTGTGTTCAGTGACCCTTCTGCCCTTGGACGGTTAGTGGTCTCCAGGTGCAGGAGTTCTTCACTGTGATCCGTTAATGCTTCTCTTAGGATTTTAGGAAAAATACCTTACTGTCTGGCACTTCCACTCCAGAAAGATGTCCTCTAACAAGGGTATTACTCATAAGTGAGCTGATACTTTGAGTACAGCATTAATGACCGAAGCTATGAATATAAATTTATTTCCAGTGTGCATTTAAGAGCTTGGAACAAGCCACCACTATAAAGAGGTCCTATGTTTCAGTAGAAATAAAACCCTGGGCAGGGTTCATCTCTCTTCTCTCCCCTGAGTCGTTTAGACTAATTTTCCTATTAACCCAGTGAAATAGTGTTGCCTCATCCTAAGACAGGCA
>NW_010108622.1:34705-67282 GCF_000699245.1 Pterocles gutturalis | reverse complement strand
AACCATGGTCTTTAAGAGTCTTTAATAACTCAAGCTTTCCTTTATTCACTTAGGCTGGACTCCCTCCCAACACCCTTTGTTACTGAGGTGCAGTGGTACAGCCTGACATTCCAAGCAGCACAGGTGCCAAGAAAACTGCAGAGAAATGGCAGCTGAGCATTTCCAAATCACCTCTCATTTTTACAGTTTGCAAGGTTCTCAAAACTAGTTTGAATTTTTTTCCCCACCCCTTGTAAAGTGGTTGTAACTGTGACTAAGTCTACTGACAAGTCCAGCTCTGCGTTCAGTGCTCTCCTGGGGCAACCTGAGCATCACTTAAACTTCCCACCGTCCAGGAAACACAGGAGTCCAACAAACAAACTTCCCCTCTCCGAGTTACTGGCCAGGAGAAGGAGGTGGAGAATCTGTTGTGCAAGAACAGGCATATGCTTCCCTGGGGCAATAGGAGTTGCTTTCCACTGGCTATAAAATCCCAATCTGTGATCTGCTCCCCTCCTTCCACTTCAGGACACCACTTTTACATTCCCTTCTTAATTTCCCACTTAAACCCCCATCTCCAGTTAGCTGTGCTGCTGCCCCAGTACTCTGTCCCAGCATGCACATTAAATGCTCAGTGTATCTGCCTCTTATTTTCTTCACACTCAGTTTGCCTGGCAGGCGATTCTCTTTTTGTACCACAAGAATTACTCCTTAGCCTATAGCCAGCTTGTTAGCTAGGTTCCACTTTCTGATCTCTGCAGGAACTGGCAGTTTGCACGGAGAGAAAAAAAAAAAAAATTAAAATACCACTTCTTATCAGAGTAAGTGCTCTTTCTTTCTGAGCAATACGGGAACGGCAGGGGATTACGGTAAAGGCAAGGAGACTGCCAGCTACATCAGCAGAGCAGGAAAGTTACTGCTGCTCCTTGACAGCGTGGAGCTGAGCTCTGCAACTGGGGAGGGTGCCCTGAGGGATGCTGGAGGCAAACCCCTCACCAGCACCGGGATACAGGGAATCAGTGCAACTGGGAGCCATCAAAACACCAGTGGGGAAATAAAAGGAGAAAAGCCATGGATTTCCAGAGTCCCATCCCTACATGAAGAGAGGAGGCTGTTGTGTCGTGCTGTGAATCCCCTTTCCAGATGCTCAGAGAAGCTGTGCTGCCTGCTAGAGACTAAAGAGGTGAGTGTGGGCTGGGGCAGGCACAAGGGTCTGGGGTATGCTCCTGCCCAAACCAGCCCTCTCCACAGGTGGAGTTTTATTGGGTTGGTTTTGAGCATGAACATCTGTCGGTCTTTTCTGCTGCGGCTCCCTGACTTACTGGGAAGTTTTGCTTCATGTGCTTAAAAATCAAGTTTGATGATTTCTTAATTTTTAGTCCACCATCAACCCTCTGATGACCACAGCTATAATGGTTAGAGATGGTGCTACAGTCACTTCTCATTGATGTGCTTAGTAAAATCTGTTCTTTTCTTTCTTGGAATTATTCTTCAACTTGTCTCCTCTTGCAGGAAAGAAAAGATAAAGATCCAATTTCATTTCAGAAGGCAAATTCCCACAGTGCAATACCTTTCCATCTCCCCTCCCCCATCCTCCCTGCTTATCAACTGGGAATTTCAGGGGTTCCGAGTTTTAAATGCCTTTGCCTGCAGGAAAATTCAGTTTTGAGATTCAGCTCCGTACAGTTATTGCTGCCCCAGTGTTTGCACAAAGTGCGATCTGAGGGGCTCGTCTGAAAGACCTAACATTAGGACACTTAGAGTCTCGCCTTATCTCAGATTCAACAGGAGCACTCTTAGTGGTGGGTTTTCATGTGTCTGATCAATATTTCAGATGGAAACACTACATCCACATCTAGGTGTCGCAGAAGGCTTTCAGCCCCCACTTGCAGCTTTCCCCTTCGTGCCCCCCATGTCTCAGTTCCCAGGCTTATCCTCACTTTTCCATCTGATGTACCTTTTCTCCATATTTAGTCAGCTAAGGCTGAGCTTGGCTTCCAGACACTTTGAAACGTCATGTCACTCACTAGGAAACTTGTTCCTTGCAACATCTTCTCTTTGTCAAGAATTGCTTTTCCCTATAGATTTCCAAAACGAGCAGTTTAGCTGGACTAGCAAGCAGTTCAGTGGGGAAAGGAGTCACTTCATAAAGAAATCTTAGACTAAATTCTGGGCTTATCAAGCTGTTTCACAGTTTGTAGTCCTGAATTGTGTCCCGCAGGTTTCTCTCTCTCCTAGAGCTGGTCTCTGCAGGTGAGCTGATAATTAGGATTGATTGCCATCCCCAAAGGAGAAAGGACTGCTGCTGAGAACGTGGTGAGAAAAATCAGGCAACAAAATCCACGTTGGTCTCTTAGTTGTTGTTAAACAATACTGGGCTGGAAAAGGTTGGTTCCACTGGCAGGAGCCAGCCTGAGGAAAGGTCCTTAAAATAGCCTCCGGCTCTATTCTTATATGGGAACCGTAGCAGTAAGTGAGTGTTGCTTCTGGGAATCACATTGTTTGTGTCTTTGTCTCCTTCAGGGGGGTGATGATCTCCAAAGAACACAACAGTGTTCATCATCCACACAGCAAACTTCACCCTCCCCTTCGGAGCAAGCCAGAAGCTGATGTAAACGAACTTTAATTCACAGGAGCCCAAGTGACAACTGCTCCATGACATGGAGAAGCTTTGATTGACACTTCAGACCCTGAAGACGGGTCGTGGCAGGTATCCCAAATGACATTGCTGAGCAGACGCAGCAGCAGCAGCCTCCACCTCGGCAGGTTTCTTTTAAGCCAGTTGTAAGGCAGAATCAGGACTAACAGGAGGTAATGAAAAGCATCAGTGATTTCCTGTCCTGGAAGAATCCTAATTTTGAGACCCTTTGGAATGTTTATGTCACTTAAATATTGAATCTTCCCAAAAAGGCAGAGATGATTTTAACCTGCAGCTCCAAGATTTCTCATCACTTTATCCTGGAAAGTGGGATAAATAGCCTCAGATTTGTGTAGCCTTGCTTCTGCACCCCAAGAAAAATGCAAAAGGAATTAAACTTGACTTGGAAATGGGGACTATTAACTGTGCTATAATGGTAAAAACTTAGTGAGAAAGGCAGGTTTTCTACTGTTCCTGGTGCTGCACTTCCAAGATGTTCTTAAAAACTCTTTTTCCCAGCAAAACCAGGCCAATGTTGCCTGTAGGACCTTCCAAGAACTGATTTCATCACTCTTTCTACAACAGCCTCACATGAACATTACCCGCCACTCGCCATGGCTTTCCTCCCTGGCAACTCCTCCGACTGCTCCAACTGCACCCACTCCGTGGGGCCTGTGAACATTTCAAAGGCCATTTTACTGGGTGTTATTCTAGGGGGGCTGATCGTTTTTGGGGTTTTGGGTAATATTCTGGTTATCCTCTCCGTAGCCTGCCACAGACATCTTCAGAGCGTTACCCACTACTATATAATCAACCTGGCTGTAGCTGACCTCCTCTTGACTTCCACTGTCCTGCCCTTCTCAGCCACTATGGAGATTTTGGGCTACTGGGCCTTTGGGAGAATTTTTTGCAACATCTGGGCAGCTGTGGATGTGCTTTGCTGCACTGCTTCCATTATGAGCCTCTGTATCATCTCCATAGACAGATACATCGGGGTGAGCTACCCGCTGCGGTACCCAAGTATCGTGACGGAGAAGAGAGGGCTCCTGGCGTTGCTGTGCGTTTGGGCGTTGTCTCTGGTGATATCCATCGGACCTCTTTTTGGCTGGAAGGAACCAGCACCGGAAGATGAGACCATCTGCCAAATCACTGAGGAGCCCGGCTACGTGTTGTTCTCAGCTCTCGGCTCCTTCTACCTCCCCCTGACTATTATCTTGGTGATGTATTGCCGAGTGTATGTCGTGGCCAAAAGGGAAAACAAAGGTCTGACTTCTGGGCTGAAGACAGAGAGATCTCGTTCTGAAGCGGTGACCCTACGGATCCATCGTAAAAACGCTCCTGAAGGGAGCAGCTCAGCATCCAACCCCAAGAGCAAGCATCATTTCTCAGTGCGGCTCCTCAAGTTCTCCAGGGAAAAGAAAGCTGCCAAGACCCTGGGAATAGTTGTGGGATGCTTCGTGCTCTGCTGGCTTCCGTTTTTTGTAGTAATGCCTCTCGGTAAGTAAAGCAAAACCCTCTGCCTTTAACAGCCCCTTCCCTGGAGGGAGAGCCGTGTCTACACCAGAAAAGCTCTGAGGAAATGATTTTCTGTTGGAAAGCCATCAAAATCAAAACATTCACCATCACAAAGCGGTGAACATAGAAAATGAAAGTCTCAAATTAAACAAAACATCTCTAGTTCAAAGAGAAACATAAAATTCTGAAAATACTGGGAAGGATTTAGTACTCTTTCCATACAGAAAATACTCTTTCAGAACTAGGATTGTTATTTCTGACCAGCTCTGCTATAGGAACAATATCTTTAGGGGCGTATGTGTTTATATCTAAGTTTGCAACCAGTTCTTCAGGGGATATAAATTGGTAAAAGGTCAAGATATAAATGTATTCAGGGTCAAAGTAGCTGTTTACAGACTTAGGGCCAGATCTCCTGCAGTGCTCAGCACCTAATAATTCCCACTATAAGGAAAAAAAAAAAATCAGGAAGTTCACACTATGAGATACCATACTCCAAATGAAATGAATGTATTTTTTAATTTACCATATGACCAGTCAGAAGACAGCAGTGAGGATCCTTCAAACTGATTTTATACTTCTCTGGCTCGCAGCTATTGTGGGCACCCCTGAGCCCACTGGCCAAACACTGCCTGCAGCCATCGTGCTGCACATGAATATTTATTCACCAGTTGTCATTCTAAAGGGGAGGAAAGTCAGGGATTTGTTCTGCTTTGCTATCACTGAAACCTAAAGAAGTAATTAGAATTTTAATTAAAACTTGCTCAGTCACCTCTGATACGATTTCAGGATTTAAAAGCAGAATGCTAATTTCATACCTCTATCTGAGTGTGCTGTGTGTGGTTTGCTCTGCCACAGCCGTGCTAAACATTAGTTTTTGACACGTGGAACCTTAAATCTGTGACTTGCTCCATTTCAGCAGCTTTTCTTATGGAAAGGGTTTATGCCATACAGGAAAAAAAAGTAAGATTGTGTGGAAGTTTTAGCTAGTAACAGAACAATGCTTACAATTAAGAAAAACCAGCCTCACCTAAGCATGCATATTTTCTTTTTCACTTTTTTTAAACCTTATAGAAAAGCTGTTGCTTTTCAATTAACCTCTACTGGATTTACCAAGATAACCAGGTTGCTTCACAAAACCCTGTCTCTAATATTGCCATGTGAAAACCCCCAAAACACAGAATCTTTTCTGTTGGTCAGTACTGGGAAGTGCTGGAATAAGAGATGGAGATGTTTCATAAGGAGGAGCCCTGAAAGGCCTGGCTCGTGCTGTCCAGGATGTCAGCACGTTGGAATGCTGGTTGCCAAGATTTCTGAAACATACCCAAAAAGGGTTTGTGAGAACACATTAAACACACTTCTTTCCATCTGCAAATGTGGTTGCCCACACAGAGCTGTTGTTAATTAATTTGCTTTGGATTTAAGAAATTTTCTGGCTTCAAGAGTGGCTTTGCATCTTTCTTTGATCCCTTAAAAGGAAACTTTCTTGAGGTTAGTTTCCCTGTCTTTGGGAGGTTATTGGGTTATTTTTAAAGCATACAATAAGCCTTTCAAAACCTATTTGCTACTTTTGTTTAAAGACAAAAACCTATTAAACAGACAAGTGGAGCAAAATAACATCTTCAAAAGAACCCAAGAAACATCTTGCGGCAGACTGTCCCACCCAGAGAGGATTGCGTAAGGCACTCCACACCTATACCGTGCAGAACACTTCCCACAAGTGTTCCACTGCCCAGCAAGCATTGTCAGACCTATTCTGCAGACAGGTGAGGTGTAGGGAGGACCTGTGAATGGTCCCATCAGCTGCAGCAGGTCATTTCAGTCATTTTCAGGAGTCAGAGCTTTTCAAAAGCAGGCTCCCCTGGATAGAGGTTGCCCATGAGACGGACATTCCTAAGCTGTGCTACGCAAACCACTTGAGACAGCTGGCAGGTGTTTGCCACTCTATGCACCAGAAGTTCCCAAAACCTAAGTTTATTTTGCTGTAACCTACAGCAGCTTCAAGACTCCCACATCTATTAACATCAACTGTACCAGCCAAGAAAGACTTTAAAATAAGAAACAGCAGGCTTGTTAAAACATATAATAAATGAGGGTATAAAATTTTGGGGTGTAGTTATGGCAAGGGCAGGAGTGACAGAAGGATACGAAGAGGGGGATAAAGGCAAGATAACCACACTGGCAGATGCCGCTGAAAATAACTGGAGAAACAATTTGAGTATCCCTGCCATAAGACAATATCTTAATTGAAATCAGTGCATAAAGCCGCCAGCTGCAATCTGTGTAAGTAATGTCTTCCCTACCTTCTTAGATGGATGGCGTTCCGTTCCAGGCAAAGGGTCTATGCAAAGGCTTTCAGTCCAACACACCTTCTTCTCACTTGGCTTTGATGTCTGTGGAGTAAGCCAGGGAACCATAATCCTGTTGCATTAAAAGAACTGAGGTTCAAATTTGTATTTTCTCTGCATGCTGGAGTGCAAACCCACCCTTCACAAAACTTCTGTAAAATAACAGTGTAAAACCAGCTGATTTCCCCTGGGAGAAGTCAGGTTTTCATTTCTGCATGGTCTTCCTCTCCCTCTTTGGAGGTGACCCAGTGGATCCACTCCTAGTCTCAAAGCTTTCCTGTAGAAGCTTCTTTGAACTCAACATGTCTTCACAAATTATTTAACAAAACCTTCCAAGTCAAAGCTCAAGTGTGTCCCAACTAGATCTGCAGTCTTGGTAGTCCCCTGATTAAATCTCAGTTCCTCTCTAGACACAGTTTTCCTGGTTCAATAAGAGGATCTTTTCCGTGATCATTTAGGGAAGGCTTAGACCAGCTGAAATGCAGGGCAAGAGGTAGCAGTAGGCACCTAAACAGGAGTTTAACCAGAGCCAGCAAGAGCTTTGAGGTCCTGTCTATGTCCATTAGCCTCTATATACAACACCAGTCCTTAGTGAGCTCAAATTCTGGCTGTTCTGCAACAGTGGAAGCCTGATGGCATGAAGTGCTTTTTATTCTGCAGACCTTCCTTTGAATTGCTATTGCACACCAAAAAAAGCTGTAAACCCAGCACTGAATTAACTTTATTGGCGGAATTCTGCACAGACTCTTCTTATAAATGTCATTGCCTAAGAGCAATCACATCCAACACTTAGCCCTAGCGTTAGGTTGTAAAGAATGTCAAGGAGCAGCAGGAGCGCGAGAGGACAACCCAGGAACGGGGGGCAACAACAGCGCAAGCAGGAACCATACCCTTGCCAAAAGTGTCCCCTCACCATACTTGAGCAGGAGCCTGCATCAATGGCAGGTCCAGCTGACAGCTGGGAATCACCGGACAGACCCAAAACAACAAAACAGAGCCAGAAAAGAGCAAACCTGAGCTTGCCTACATCACTGAAAGAGGAACCAGGACCAGAGCCTGGGCTTATATGCAGCTCCTGAGGCAATGGGCAGAGGGTGTGTGGGCAGCGACCACAGCTGGGGCTCATCTGGGCAACGAAGGGTCGTTGGGCCCTGGCACTCTGCACTAACAGCCTGCCACATGGTGAGTTTCCTCCATTTCTGCTTTTTTTCTTTTCCTCTTGCAGTTCCTAGAAAGGGATAATGACAGATGGGCTGATATAGAAAGAAATACTCCGAGCTAGAAAAGGCCGGAGACTCAGTGCGTGCCCCTAGTGATGGCACCAGCTTTCAAGGGGATGTTGGGGACGAGGTTACAACTCACCGAGCAGAACTTTTCCTGTTGCTGGAAGACACTTTAGGGGTGCTCTGGGAATTTTTCTTTTCAGCAACACAGGTGACAGTGCTTGGAAGTCATTTTGAGGTGAACCATGTGCAGAACTGATGGAAAAAAGAAAAAGGGTTGAGGTATTACCAAAACGGTCCTAAGTTAGGACTGATGGTTCATCTGAACAAAGCCTCAGAAGAAAACAAACTCCCAGAGCTTGCTGTGGCAAGCTAGCTTAGATCTGTCTGGGTGTAGATCTTGCTTTCAGAAGCAGAAAGAAGAAAAAAGGGAAAGTCTGAGCCAGGATGTCACAGGGGAAAAAAATTCAGACTACTAAACTGGGCAGGGGGAAGAAAGGCTTTTAGCATTTGTCAATCATTCTCATGATGGAGAGAGCAGAAAAAAAGGATACACTGGAGGGTATTTGTATTTGTAGTAGAGTAGTAAATTAGTCTTGTGAACTGACAGAAACACTGTCAAGGGAATCATCTAATCCTGTCTAGATGCCTGTCTGCAGCTGGCTTCTAATTACTATTTTGTGGTTGTTTTTCAAATGGAGTCAAAGAGAATGGCTCTCTGCTTTCACTAGAGGTAAACCAGAACAATTAAATGCATTTTTTCTATCTCTGCCACTGATGCAACGTCTCAGGAGGCCCCAAGGTAAGGAGTAGGAACAGGCATAAATCCACCACTGGAGGCTGATGGATTTATCCTTGTGTTTTCACGTGAGGTTTGTATTTGTTGCAGTGCTGGGACAACACAGAGCTTTTGTTTTGTCCTTTAGGGTAGAGTATTCCCCAAAGGCTGTGCTTCAGCATCATCATAGCCGGGTCGTTCAGCTATTCAGAGAAGCAAGGATCTGAATCCCCTTCCTTATTGTTGTTAAAACAATAGTAAAATAAAATAACACAATAAAATTAATAAGAGCTGTGACAACCTAGCCTCAATAGCTTTCATATCAGAAAATGCTGAACTCCAGCCATGAAGGAAATACTCAGAGACAGATTCCCCACATTAGTATTTCAGTGTGTCCCCTCAGTGACAAAAAGGAAAAAAGAAACAAAGGAAAAAAGCCTACAGAATAAAGCCCAGCTCATTCTCTGGGGCACAGGTCAGGGAGAAAAAGGGTGTTTACACTTCTTGAGTCATGGAGCACGAGTGTTTGTATGTCTTAAGCCACTGGATAGGGAGAAAATAAGCTGTGAAGACATTTCCTTGGCAAGTTTGGTTTCTTTTTTGCTAATCACAAGCGGCATTTTTCATAAACAGCCTGGAAAGGCTTTGTTGGGTTGATAGCTCAGCTACACTGAAGCAAAGATCCTGCTGACATCCCTGGGGCCAATATTTCTCCACTGTTACCGGCTCCTGAAACGTTGTGTCCCACTGACTCATAACGCAGCAAAGCAGCGGAAGGAATTGGCGATATTAATAGCCGTTTAAACTGAAAACAGGAGAGAGAAAGTGGAGTCAGTTGTGCTCTGCTTCGTGATTCACATCCCTGGCTCTCCTGCATGCGCTACCTGTTAGAGGCGGTTCCTCCTCGTCACCAAAATGTTCCTGCTTTGCCTCGTCACCACGTTCAGGTCCCTGGAGTAAATGAACCAAGAATGTAATTATTCACTCTCTCTCAAAAGTCATGGAGCAGTTTCAGATTTGTTAGTGATTGAAAGGCGATGAGTGATTCTCCCACCCCACCCAGCAAATGTCAGGATTTGTCTTCAATTTGGATACCTAAGGGGCAGATACTCAGCTTTTGCGGAAGATAATTCCTGTACTGCTGAGCCCAAGGATTCCAAAATCACGACTGACAACCACAAAGTGACAAACTCGTGAGACAGGCTGAGATGGACTCATCTTCTCAAACTATTCTCTGAACAACCCGCTTGGGGTTTTTTTAAATTTTTAAAGGAAAGCTAAGAGTTTGTTACAAGTGCATGACTCTGAGAGCGAGGGCTTCGGGACGAATATCAAATATCTTAAAAATGTTAGCAACCAGATCCAGAATCATTCCACTGCAGTAACAGCATGAGAGCTGGAATTTCAATGACAATGAAAGTGGTTTGTAAAACAATGTGATTATTTGGGTTTACATGGGTAACGAAACCTCAGTTTACCTTCCCATGGCTTTTTATCAGCTTTCTAAATCTGCAGCTGCCCACAGTGAATCTGGAAATAGTTGCTTGCTGAGATGTTTGCTCTTTGCCAGAAATATCATCCATCCTAAGTGGGTACAATATAAAACAGAGCATAAATTATATCTGAAAAAACCCAAATGATCAGAGCTCGGTTCCCAGACTGACCCACTCCTGGTTCCCTGTCCTTCCCACCTCTCACCTGTGTCCAAACCCCCGCACCCTCCCGATGCCCCAGAGATCTGAACTGAGGCTGTTGTGAAGAGAAACAAACTCTCGCTCCTCTTTCCACATCTGGTTACTATGGGTCAGGGGTATCTAGGCCCAAAGTCACTCTCATTCCCCCTGAATCGGCCGCGCTGTTCCACGCCCTGGGACAGGCACAGCTGGAAATGTGCAAACGCGCCGGATGCAGGCTTCACCCTGATGCACCGCTGCTCTGCGTTTGTTAGATTAATGCCGTGGCACAAAACCCAGAAGCCTTTCCTGCTGTTCAAGGGTTCTTCCATCCCATTTTTCTGTTCCCACAGAAAACACGTTCCATAAGGGAGCAGCAGGGCAAGATGTGCTGGGAGAGGACATATGTACAGAGCACAGCTGCTGCATGGCTGCAGCAATATATATATTAAAAAATATATTTTCCAGGGGGTGGTTTGGCTTTGACCCGAGGTGCGGTATAGAATGCCAGTCTTATGAAATAATTAAGTGCTAACATTGGGCCTGGGAACACAAGATGTAACACATTTATCGATGTCTGTAGGGCAGAGTGCCTCATGAGAGCTGTAGGGTGGCCCCGGTATAGAGTTAATCTGCGTGGGGACACCAGTGCTCCTCCATCCTCCGGGTCTTCAGGGTAAGTGCTCTGGAATAGCTGCTGCCCTCCAGCTTGACCCTTTCAGGGCAGATCCCAGGACCTGAGGTTTGAGCTTTGCCTGCCTGTGAACCAGACCCCTGTCCCTCCAGTTCGCTCTGATTCCAGAGGCGATTTCCTATACATCAGAAGCAAGAGATGCTGGGATTTTGGTTTGAGTTCTGTGCAAGGTTTCAAACAGGTGCTTCTGCTGATTCCCTGGGACACCTCAAGCCCTGATAACGTAACATTAACAAATACCCTTCGGTTCTCTGCTCACAAGATGCATGGGCACCGCCGTCATCTTCTGAGCAGAATCTGTCAGGTACAACATAAAATGGGGGAAAAAAGTAGCGGACCTAAACAGAGCTGCAAGATTTAATAGCAGGGATGGATTTTAACACCACTACAGGTCCATGGGTCATAAAAACATATAGGATCTTATTCCCATGGTGCTGACAGAGACGATACAGAGTAAACAAATAACCCAAGATTCTGCAGTCCGTCAGCTTCTAAATCCCTCTGTGCTGTCCATCAGGGAGGAGACGCACGACATCAGTACTGGTTTTTAAACAACCTGTAATCAAGCAGCTCTATAACTTCTGATAAATGACAAAGTCAAATTACATCTTTGTGACTGAACTGGCACTTACTCACCAGGAGGTACATGGAAAACTTATAGCTCAGATCTGAAGAAACTTGGATTTGACAAACAGGAAGATAAATGACGAGGGAAGAGAATGCAGTCCTGACATTTTCAGGGGTGAGTGATGAAATACTTAATGGCAAAGGATCTCAGGAGGCTAATAGTACATTTTATCTTATTTAATTTTTATACAACAAGCAATTGAATTGTGCTACTGACACTTGAAAGTCCTCAACCTTTTGAAAACAAAGGAGGAATTCAAGCATCATTTAGTCCATCTGCGATTCAAAGGCATTAAAAGATGAGTTGAAGCTTTTTTTACTGTGCTTCCAGCTCACAATGCGGGGAGAGAATGGAAGATAAAGCCTCTAAACTGCAATCAGTTTGGCCACTATTTACCATTTTACTCCTGACAGTGTACCAGGGAAGACATTAAGGCTTGGGAATAGGAGAGAGAATTACCTTTAAGAAAGAAAACTTTCCACTTCTCAACTGCTGCTCACTCCCAGGTCTGCGAGAGGACACCTGAATGGCAGCACTTCACCTAGCCTAGAGCGAGAGAATTGGAAAAGATGCTCTGGAGATTTGGGTGCTACAATAATTCTGTTTTCTCAGTCCTGGCTGATCATAGGCAAGTATCCAAACCCGAGCTGACACTAACTGGCAGCTGACAAGTGGTCAAGGGCCAACTGGACCTGGACTCTGAGCTGCTCACCCCAGTCCCACCCAGTTTCTCTGGAATGCCCCACAGCTACGCAGCAAACGGTCAGTTTCATGCTGTACACCTTAAAGAATAGAGAATCCACCACTTCGCTTCCTTATTTCATCTCCTGGTTAATTACGGTCATTGTTTAAAAAACCCCAAACACAAAGCTTGTGTTTTATTTCTACTCTGAACAAACCTGACTGGAGCAGCCAGCCGCTGCCCATTCGATGTTCCAGCACGCTGAGCAAACACTTTATCACCCGGCTCAGCAGCACTGTTTGGAAATGACTCCCGCCTGCTACCAGATCCATCACCCACTGATATTAATCACGGCAGCAGCATCACTGAGTATTAAAGGCCTGGAAGAAAAGAATACATTCTTCATTTTCTGTGGGGAGGGACACGATTCCCCAAGGACTTGGCAAGTATATTTTTCTGCTTTTGCCAGATCCTCAGGTAGGCAAGAGAAAAGATTAGGGGAAGGGTTACCGCAGAGGTAACCGTGTGCGTGCAACAGGACATTGCTCTCGGTGGCCCTTTGGACAGGGCATCACACTTACACCGAGGCTCTAAGCGAATGCTGACATGGCAGTAGTTCCTCACAACAGCCCTGCAAAGTACAGAGAGATTTGGCTCTTTATACAGAGAAAAAGCAGGAGGTGAAATATTTTCTGCACCCTACCCAATAATTCAGCGGCTCAAGGCTTAGACATGCTGATCTCGATTTATATTGCTCTGGAAGTTGAATAAGCTGTTGGCATAAATAAGAAGAGGGTCCAAATTATTTCTGCTTTGATTTTACATACATCTATCTCTGTTACACATTGGGTCCATTGACTATCCATTCCAGCCTCAGCCCGTTCAAGAAGCCACTGACGATATTTCTTCCTGTCGCCATTTGGACTGTTTCAGTCCCAGGCCGACACAGTCACAACGAAGCGTGTAGGCAGAGTTTCAGCTGGTCTGAACTTAGGAAACATCCCTGACTAGCACAACCAGATGCCCAGCAGAGCAAAGCTCCTGTCCTAAAGCCCAAGTTGTATCCACCGCTGGAAAGAAAGAGCTAAAGACAGCACGGGAGAGGGTCTAGAGCTAGCCATGTTTATACGCTGTTAAACCCACTTCGTTTTCTTTTCACTGTGTGTTCTTCCAAGTCTCTACACTGATGAACCAAAAAAGGTTACGTGAATAAATTAGCATGCAGATCCCCACCCCAAAAAGAGACAGACTCTGACACGGGCTATTTTCTATTTTTAACAGACTTTGGCAAGGCACGAACATTCCATTTAGAGCGAGCCAGAAGTTGCAGCAAACAGGAATTGTTATTGTTTACCCGTTTTTACACTCAGCCTCACACAGCTGATTCCCTAAACCGAGACGTGTTTCACCTTTTGTCTTAACACAAAATGGAAAAGGGGTAGATATGCTGCAATTAAATGAGGGAATACAAAAATTGAGCATGATTTGGGCATTTAGAAGCCTTTCGTTATTTTTCATTTGCCAGAATGTTCTTTGAGGAGGTTATTTAGTTGTTTTTTCACTAAAGGAAAGCAACATTAATTTACTGAGAAAAATTGTCGGTCGTGGCTATGCCTGCTCACTCATGCTTAACTGCAAAACAGCGTTTGCTTTCTTTAGCACAGCTTTTTTGGGCTTAAAACTGGTCGGTATTGAAACTGGTAGTGAGACTGCTCTACCCAGCCAACTTCGAGCAACACCAAAGCCAGAACGGAGCCTTGGGGCTGATACCCAGATTGTAGCTGTGGTTGGAATCAGCAGTTCAGCAGCTCCAATACGACGAGCAAGCTCCTGTGGCATGTTCTGCACATGCCTTTGGGTGCTCAGCCTCCCTTCTCTGCTGCTCCAACGTGCACCAGATGCTCCGGGTCTTTGGGGACCCAACCCACGTCAGAGAGAACTGGAAGGCGTCTCGCCCCGCTGCATCCCCTCGTGCATCCCTGGCAGCAGCATCTCCTCCGAGCCAGCAGCTGGTGCCCCAGCAAGAAGCCATCACTCCGCATTTCACAGCGGAGACCGTGTTCAGCAAAACGAGCAAGCCATTAATCATGCTGCACTGTTTTTGCCTCTGGTTCAGGCAATATTTTGACACATTCTCACACAGGCAAAAAACACCCTGAGAATTCCTCTCTGGCTTTTGTCACTTGAAAGCATTCGCTGCACTTGCTGAAGTTTTGTTTGACAAAGATGGGAAGCAAAAGGATTCAAACCGAAGTTGAGCAGCTCTGAGAATTAAATCAGAACACCCTCTAATTGCATTATGAGCTTTTCCTCCCTCAGGGGGGGTCCAACGAGCAGATCGATCCCTGTAAAGCTTAGGAGCTGCTCAGAGACGTAGTTAAACTGCAGAGACTGTCAAATGTATGGATGCCTCAGTCTTCCACAGGATTCCTTTCCACATGCACGTGCTTGTGATTTTTCTGGGGGGAAGCAGGAAGACAAGCATTTGCCAGTTCTAAAAGTTCTGTTTATTATAAACTTGACCATAAAGTCCAAACCAAGCCAATTATGTTTTCTGGGAAATGATTGTTCTTCCTGTGTCCAAACGAATTACTGAGACTGCTATGACAGAATCTTTTTTTTTCCCCCTTTCTTTTAAAGGAGGCAAGGAACAGCCTTTCCCCTTGACAACATACAGCAAAAATTTTTCTCTTTCTCTGGTTCTAGATTCATTTTGCAAAATTGGTCTGAGAACTGCTGTTATCTCTTATTCCCACCCCAGCATCACGCTGGGTTTCATTTTCTGGTTCATTCGCATTCAGACAAAATTGGGTTTATTTGTAAGCAAAAAGTACCAAATAAGAGAATTACAGGATCTCGTTACAATGGCCACTTTCCACTGCCATTCAAGAAAAGCAACAAATTCTCCGTAAGCAGCAGTGTTGACTCTTTGAAATGTTAAATATGTCTCTCTAGTTTTATAATAACATCTCTCCATGACTAAATCTCTTAAGTATTTACTGACATCCTATTCAAATCATTTAATGTTAAAAACTTGCTTATACAACCAGTAAGGCGCTCAAGTTGTAGTTAAACAAACCCAAAGGTTTGGCATTAGGAAAAATGTTCCCAACTCATAATTAAATCCTATGTTATCATAATCTATTTTTTTAAATGATGTTAGTAATGCTATTTAATTTTCAGTTTGCGTGGTCACTTGTAGTTGACTGTTGTGCCAAGACAGTGGAGACTAACGAACGCACAATTTATGGCTCTGTCACTGATCTGCTGAATAAGCTTGGTCAAAAGACTGCACAGTTTTTGATTGTTATACTGCCTTGTATAGAATAAAAAGTCCCAGAGTATTTTCCTTACTAAGGAGCCATCTCAGTTCCTGCTCTTGGAACCAGCTCTGGGAGGTAACCTCACAAGTATGTATCAGTGTGTATATATATATACATATATCTCATGGCTGCCCATGAGACTCTCTCCGGTGTTCATTGACATAAGAAGGAACCTTTCCTTTAACTTCTGTGAATTTTAGATACATTCTGTTGGACAGAAAAATGTGGATCGTTAGATTTTCTAAAGGTTTCAAGGGAACACGAGTACCTGATACTTTATAATTTTGAAGACTTTTACCTGGAATGCAGTCAACCCAATAATCCTTCTTTTCACTTACTCCGAATTCTGGAACGCTGTGACTTTCTTGCCGTTTGAAACCCCTTTTGATGACCTCCCAGATACGACTGTTCTTTGGCTAACTGATCTTGAATTAGAAGTCCCAGAGGAAGCGATTTTCCTCTATCACTTGATATCAGTCCTCTTGCTGGCCTGTCTGGCTGTAAATGGGAATACAACACTTGTATAATAAAATAGATGAGCTGACTACTGATAGAACATCCATGTAACTGTATGACATCATATATTCTGAAAGACTTGTTCCTGCAGGAATTGGGCTTCGAGTCATAAATTTTCCAAGACAAAATAGAATCTTATTTATTTTTTCCGGTGTTTAAGTTTCTTTGGTTACCTGCAATTTCTCACTGCCTCTGCCTTAACACTCTGTGTATTTTCCATTTTAGGTTCTTTCTTTCCTGCAATCAAACCCCCGGACACACTTTTTAAAATAACATTTTGGCTTGGATATTTAAACAGCTGCATCAACCCCATCATCTATCCATGCTCAAGTCAAGAGTTTAAGAAAGCGTTCCAAAACGTCCTGAGAGCGCAGTGCTTCCCAAGGAAGCAAGCAGCAAAGAAGCAGTCCCCAAGCTTCAACCTCAACCATCCCACCAGCCAAAGCATGGAGAGTGGCAAAGGTGTGGTCCGTATCCCTGTCAGCTCAGGAGAAACCTTCTATAAGATTTCCAAGTCGGATGGGGTCTGCGAATGGAAGATATTCTCCGCTGTGCAAAGCATGCCTGCAAAAAATGCGGTTTCTAAAGACTGTACTGCTGCCAAAGCCAAAAGTAAAGGTTTCCTCCAGGAATGCTGCTGTGCGGGCACTTCAGGGAACCTTGTCCATGAGAACTGCAAAGTGCCAACCATTAAAATACACACCATCTCCCTGAGCGAGAATGGGGAGGATGTCTAAAGGACTGACCGTGCCTAGCAGCATGGGCTGGCAAACTCGTGGCTCTGCTAAATGGGCTGTTGCTCTTTTATTGGGAAGTAGAAGTAGATGCTGCAGCAGTTGAAAGGATCCGGGTGAAACAAACAGCATTCTGTAAAACAGGGCCAAAGCTTCTGAGGAGTGACGGCTGTGAGTGCTGGCAGCCTGAGCAAAGCCCCTTAAAGACAGTCAATGGCTTCCAGGGATGGTGAGCACCCTACGGTCTTCCAAGAGACTGCCCTCTGCAAGGGATGTGCCTGACACTTAAAGGGTTTATTTTTCAGTGTTGCCCTGTTTCCAAGTTCTTACTGCTCTGATTTAGGTGCAATGAGGGAGAAAGAGCAAACAACAAAGAGCCCACGCCCCGCGCTGGTTTCAGCATGGATGCTTTCCGTCAGCTCCACGTTCAGAGCCATTTTGTGATTCTGCCCCCCCCAGAAAAGCTAAACCTCAATTCGACAGCCAGGACAGCTGAGGTTGGGAGGCTCAGGTCTTGGGACAGTGTTTACAGATCTCTGCTTGCTTGTCACGAAGGGGCTGTGGACAGGAATGTTTTCCTACCATGTCTCGCCTCTTTTGTTCACGTCAGGTCCTGGCTTAGTGAGGTCCTTGTTGAAGAGAACAGGCAGCTCTTGGGATTTGTGTCTTCAGCTGGGCAGCCTCGTTCGTCCTCATGCCTGGGCTGCACCAGGTGGGGAATTGGTCTTTTGCAATGCCCCCAAGGCTGCTTGTCCTCAGCCTGTCTGGAAAAGCAGTCACTTCAGCTCACAGGGCACGGCAACGTCACGCTCTTGGCTCTTGCCCTGCTTGGAGTCGCTCTGAGTTTCCCTTTGTGCCGTGGATTGCAGTAAATTCCATTGCCAAGGGAAACTTGGTCCAAGTGGCTGCACTCCACCTAGCTTCAGAGACCAACCAGAACTTTTCTTTTTTGTACAACCAACCTCCCAAATCTCCAAACAATATGGAAATAGAAATGTGCATGCAGCCTAGGTTTGTTTGGAAGGTCTCTGCGCTTTGACACAGGTCTGATAAAATTCAAAACTAGGTAAGTCATCATCAGATAAGGCTCAAAGAGGCCACTTCCACTCTTCCAGTTGTTTTCCTTGTTCTGAGTCCAGCAGGGACCTGCTTAAAGACTCAACAATTCCTTGCTCAGGTGCTTGCTAGTCCGATCAGTGCCACAGTCGCTGGAAAAGCTGCAGGCATTTTGCTGTCTCCCTGCCCAGGGTTATGCCACATTCCTTTCCTGACTCCTTCCATACCAAGTGCTCTAAGCTTTCTCTGAGATCCTGGGTACCGTGGCGTCGGGAACTTTACCCTGGTTCTGAGCAGTGTGAGTTCAGCACGTTAAATGATTTCAGGATATACATCCCCATGAGAAAGGGCCATCCTTTGGGAATGTGGGAGAAAAGCATTTGGAAGCATGTTATATTTTAATATAGCTAATCCAAATAAATAAATAAATGAGCCGTTCAGCATCTGGAAGAAATAGCAGGAGGAATTCTCTGTACAATATTAGAAATAAGCAGCTCTTGACATAACTCCTCCTGAGCCTGCCAAGTAAGAATGCGGCTTCTTGAAACAACACATAAGCCTTTACTCATGTCTCAATGTCAGCTCCCGTGCTGAATATCTACCGGCTTGAAAAGGGAAAGGGCTTAAGATAAGGTTAGTGTCTACAGGACAGGGCCTTGAAAGGACACCTTAATGTTATTGATGAGGAATCATTGTTTATTCATCCCTCAGGCAGTATTAAGTCCCCAGTGTCAAGAGAATTGCAGCCTCCTGCATCTTTTATTTATGCATGAATGAGGTTTCTTTCCTCCTGCAAACACATATTTGCAGCTAGAACATTATCAGACAATTTGCAAAAGTAAAATCTGACCCTTGGAGTTCTTGCAATCCTGCTGCTCTGCACAGTCCTGGAAGCAGAAGCCAGGCTCAGCGTGTACATGCACCTCACAGCTACACATGGGCAGGATGCTAACCACACACTGCCACTGAATAAAACTGTTGAGCTCAAAGTGAAAGGAGAGAGTGGATGGACCTACACCTGGGTTTTGTATAGAGACTGGACTGGTAGAGGCAGAACAAGCCAGCTCATTTTCTCCCTACATCTGGCCCTGTTCTCAATGCATTTAAGCTATTGCATTACAAAGTGCCCATTTACACATCTTGCTAATCTTGCAGGATCAAAAGTAAAATCTGTAGAAGAATCCTGTCTTTGGGCAGATTCATTAGTGTTTGCTCAGCCAACAGCAGCCTGATGGAGCTACAGGAGAACAGGGAAGGTGTAAAAGACCTGGTAAAGTTGGTGTCTTTTTCCTGGTGCAATAACCAAGAACACTTCAGGTCTCAGATGTGCTGAATTTTCCTTGCAGTGCTCGCTGCCTCAGATATGTGTCCTATAGGTGTTTGCAGGTGCAACAGCGTCACAGCAAGCAGAGGACTTGCTTCTCCCAGGCTTCAAACAAAGGAATGTGCAGTGATAGGGAAAATGAAGGTAACAGTTCCCAACTCAGCCTCCGGTGGTCCTGAAGACATTGACAAGACACTTGGATTTGGAAGCACAGTGTTTTTCAGACCATTAAGCTTTTTTGTGTGTGTGTTTGGTGGGCCAGTGAATGGCACAGTCTACCTCTTCTCGTGCTTGGAAAATGAAACATCTAGCTTAGCTGATGAGCTGAAGCAAATAGTTATTTGTTCTCCCACATGAATACTGCATAAGAAAGATACAGAATGTCCCAAACAGGTTAAAATTAGAGAAGAATTCAAACCAAATCCCTGAACCTGAACCCTTTTTTGTTTCCAAAAGCATGCACTCACAGAGTAATTCTGTGGCATTATCCCATTTTTAGTTTACATAAGAAACCCACCCCACTCCTTAAAGCTTTTCTTAGGGTTTTTCAATAAAGTCCACAATTTGAAACTAGAAGTGTTGAAATAAAAAAAAAAAAAAAAAAAAAAAACATTCTCATGGTACTTCAAGCCAAGACAAGAAGCAGAAAAGCTGGAAATCTCATAAGAAAGTCACATGAGGTTTTCAGTCTCACGGGGTTCAAATACGTGGGACGTTTATACTCAAACAGAACCTGAACTTTGAAACATTTTGAAAAACACCCACTAAATTGAGCAAGACAAGCGAGATTTAAAATCTTCACTGCACCCTGTATACTTATTTTATAACTTGAACCAATAAAGTCATTTGTGCCATCTCTCCTTCGGAGCTGGGAGATTGACACAGGGTCTCTCCGGTGATTTTGGATTTGTTGAGGTTTCATGGTGTCAGGCCAGGAGCTGTTGTGGAGCTACACGTAGGCTGACACAAATGGATTAGTCATTTAGTTCTGGAGCAGTTTGGAAGCAGCAATATGATACGGATCTGTAAGATGAGGATAAATAAGTCACCATGCTGGTGGCAATGTCTGGATAGAGAAGCGTGGATAGTCACCGTTGTGGCACAGCACTCCTTCATGCCTGGGAGAGCCAGAGGGTAGAGTAACGAAGTCTTGCTCTCATCTTCATCCTTTTTTTCCGTCACCAAACAGATGCTAAGGGACCTCTCTCTGTCCAGCGACTCTGAAAAGTCCTCAGCACCAGGCAAGCCCGGTCCCAGCCACACCTCTGCTGCTGTGGCATTTGCCAGTGGAAACAGACACGTCATTTGTTTGGCTTGCTCGGAGAATTTCTGCGTGAAAACTGCCCCGTTCCCTTGGTGCAAGCAGGGTCACAGGCGCTTGGATGTCATTTGGACTGACAGGTCTCAAAAACCACAGAAGGAGCTCTAGGAAGGAAAAAAAAAAAAAAAAAAGGAGTGCAGATGTAAGCAGCCCGTATTTTCCTGTTATTTCAAGTGAAGTTGGTGAAAGAGCTGCAGCCTCAGAGGCTGAGTGTATCTGTCTGTTGGAAAAGCATAGGCAGTACGAGGGTTCCCAATCGCTTCCCATCTCTCAGCACTTGTAAAATCCTTCTACAACCAGGACTCTGGCGTGTGAAATACCACAGGAGCACAGAACAGAGAGCAGAAGGCGGTCAGATGGGAAGTCAGGACACAGCGGAGTGCCGTGCTTTCCCCTCAAAGCTGCAGCGAGTGGACCACGCTGACCCATCAGTTGATGTGTCCTGGCCTGTCCCTGTCTTTGAGGGATGCGTATGACATCCCATCATCCTCTCTGTGCAGTATTTTCTGTTCACAGGGACAGCCAAGATCCCATCCTGGGCGGAGCAGATAGTCTCTGTGCTGCAGAGAGTTGAGAGCTGCCAGCGTTGTGCAGATGACTTTTAATTTACCCAGGTTGAGGCTGAGCAGATCACCATCGCTCTTCCTCACAGGGCAGGGAAAGCAGTATTCCAGCTTCCACCGTCACTGTTCATTCAGATTTACTGTCTTATGTTTTTGAGGCTTCACGTACTCTGTAAGATTATTCAAATCCCAAATACTTAAGATCTGCCCTTTTTTTTTTTTTTTTTTTTTAATTTTGCTCTGCCAAGACCAAGAATGAATCAACGCATTCTGTAAAAGAATATTTTCCTTTGCCAGGCTTTAATATCTTGAAAATCCATGGCATTGAAAAGAGGAAAGATTAAGCTAGGAATATTTCTTGCTTTTCTACTCATCAGACTCAGCAAATAGATTTCACAAAGCTTCTTCAGTACTTGCAAAACTCCCCCGCCTGACTCTTTCAATTTTCTGAAAGGTAACAAGCACCGACTGGAGTATCGTGTACCCACTGAAGCCAGTTAAAATTAAGATCTTTCTGCTTTACTGAGGTGGAAGCTGCTTAGCTCTAGGTCTCCCTGTTGGTCCATGTTAACTCACGCTCCCCTCTGGATGGGGTTGTATCGGGCACTCCATTTTCAGACAAAGCCGCTGAGGCACAGAGTGACTCAGTGATTCGCTCAAGGAAGATCTCAGCTGTTGAACCCATGCTTGGTAATTAACTCCGTATCCTGCTCAGAGAGACCTTTATCCTCTTTCCTGTCTTAATGTTGTTTGGATAAGCACAACAACCCTGCAAACCCACTCCACAGGACAGGCTGCTGACACCAATTATTTCTGGATGGTTCCAAGAACAGAGCCAAAGAGAAAAGCCGGTCACTCTTCAAGATGTTGCGCTAAGCTCAAGGCATACCTGGGACCTGCACCACACAGCGGCATCGCTTTCCAGAAGGAAGAGATATCTAACAGCTCAGAGAGAACTGTTGTAAGGAGGCAGCTTGGTGTGCCTGCCCTCTATCTGCTTCTGCATTCCTCCTGCCTGCCTGCAGCCGCCCTTCTGCGCAGAGCCTTTACGTATCCCCAGTCTATCAGCCTTTACATTGTTTCCCAAGAACTCCAAGAGTCAACTATCACCACCTGTGAATGAACCTATCCCGTATCTATTCTGTCTCTTGCGTAACTATGAGACTCACAGGGAGAAGGTGAGACTGTCTGGCCAGACTCATCCTACCACTAAACCTTCTCCATCTCTAAAAGGGAGCTAATCCTTGGGCATAATCAACCACTTTGGGAAGGTATTCCCAAGCAGATTGTTTAATATGTGACAGTATTAGGAAAATCCAAGATGCTGCAAGGTAGCTCGTGGTGCATTAAAATAAAGATCTTCCACCCAGCTTGATAAATGTAATTGAATCCCATATTTCTCAGGAGGAGATGAAGCATTTGTATCAGGGATTCGAATAAAATGTCATGCCTTCTGCACTGAGCATGCTGCGTATTTCTCATACTGGCAGAGATGGAGAAAAATAACAAGCGTGAGCTAAGGGGGAATGAATAGAGGAGAGCTATGTATTGCAAGCAACTATCATGTAAGAAATAACACATCTTTTAGTTCCACAACACGCTCAAAGATCTGCTGAATGCAGATTACTGTCTGTTATACTGAGCTCAAACCCGGGCTGAGAAATATCCTCTCCTTTAGCATCACAATAACACTGAGATCTTTTTCAGAGTCAAAAATGTCCAATTGTTAGTACTGAAAAGCAAAAATTATTTTCCAGTACTCACTGTGTCGGACTGAATGACAAAACCTTCTTGTATTGATCTGAATCTCCTCTACAATCTGCAAAAACTCAGTCCTCGGAAATTGTTTTCCGAAGTGAGAAAAAACAAATCTAGCCAGTGTTTCAGCAGATTTCCACTTCAAAAGCAATTCCACTCAGCTCATGAGCACAGCATCATTGTTTTGAGATACACAACCTTTGCAGAATATCGCTGAACACTCAGTTCTACTTCCTGACGTCCTGACTGTGGGAATTGTGTGCAAGTTGGTTTGGGCTTTTTTTTGCTTTGCCAGTGTTTGGTTGCAAAAAATGTTTTTTATTTTTCTTCTGTCTGCTGCAGCATTTTGCCTGCATGTTGTACGAGTTTGGCTGCCAGTGGTTTCTAAAGACATTTCTTGAAATGGGCACTGCATTTTCTGACCGTGCTATTCCCATGTCATTGAATTCTCTCCGTGCTGTTTTTAAAGGCCCGTCGGTTACCATGCGACATGTTTGAACAGTCATGCTGGTCATCTTCTTGAACAAAACCGAATGTATATGAAACATTGCTAGGTGAACAAATAAATTATTGGGGGAAATGTGCACTTTGTGACATGTGAGCTACAAGTCTGTTTGCTTGGGTTTGTTTTTTTTTTTCCCCAAAAAAATATTTATACAAATGGGACTTTTCCCTTTCAACAATCATTTCAGGCAGAGATTCCTACCGACAGGGCTGATCTCAGGGGGTTTCAGTGGGAGTAGGGTATCAGGAGAATACAGGAATCACACATGTATTTCTACTGTAAAAATAAAGTTCAGTTCTTAAAACATTTTGACAGGAGATTGAGCCCCAGATCCTTGCCATGCTTATTCTGTTTGCTTACAGTAAGACATCATATCCCAGACGAAATCCAGCCCGTTGTGCTGTATTCCTTATAAACAAACACGAAGAACAATCCCTGTCAACCCAAGAATGTAAATCCTCTTTGGAAAAGACACTGCAGAATTACTATTTTCCGTCATTCATAAAGGGAGAACTGAGACCCAGGGAAGGAAAGACAGATTTCCGAGACAGCCGACACACACGAGGAACCTCGAGAGCCCCAGCTGGAGCTGTCACTGGTGACACCCTTGAAAACGCCATCCCAGGTCTCAGGGACATGCTGGAGAAAAACTGTAAGTGGAAAAAACAGTTGCCCACCTACTTTTTTTTACAGGTCTGTCCTTCCTGCGGCTTCCAGCGTGCCTTTACCCTGTGCTGCTCTGTACTGCCGCAGAGCCCGGGAGCTTCAGCTAAGGACTGAGAATTGGTCCTTACCTGATCCAGACCTTGCTCTGGAGAATACCCACCTCAACTCAGGGATGGGCATGAAAAATGTTGCAGCTGTAAGTAATAAATGACAGTGTCAGAATGCCTCTGTGATCACTGGGTTTACCGTCAGATAAAAGAAATGGAGTTACTTTTAATGAATGGTAGGAAAGCTGCGCAGGAAATGTGCATTTTTGCTTCACTTTGTAAAATAAATCCTGTTAGGATTATGTAGGACTATGTCAGCCTGTTTTAGCAGTGCTCGTCATTACACATGATGTTTAAACAAATAAAGTAAAACAATTCTCTGTTTTATATGAGATCCACCAACAAATCCCAGAGTAGCTCTGGATTTTCTTACCATTACAAGACTCAGAGGCCACGGCAGTTAAAACACCCAAAAACTACACATGCAGTGCACTTCAGTCGAGTATCTCTAAATGCTTTTAGAAACATTTCTTAACTAAGCCTTTCCAATATAGAAACTGCATCATACATCTCCCCTTAAAGCTTCCCAAGCTGTTTCATAAACTTTAACTCAACACAATTTTAAACTAACTATATGAAAAGGTGAAATCATCCTCCACCCCGGTGTGAAAGGAAGCATCTGGTTTATTATCTACGTTATCATCACACTAGCTTTGGTAAATGGCTGTTTCCTTCACCAGGGAGAACTTCGAGAAAAACACAAGTGGCAGAACTGAATGCCTAAATATGACTTTGGCCAAAGCAGCCCAGTGAACACAACCACATTTTTCTGTCTGCACGCAGTATTTAATGACCCGTGGCCGGGTGATGCTAATGGGATGGCTTCATCTCCCAGAGGAATTCTGCTAATGCTCTCAAGAACCACTGAGGGTTTTTTTCATAAAGACTCAGGCCCCGCAAGAAATTTTATGACAGTTTTAATCATGGTCCCCTGCAGGATAAAAATCTTAGCGCTGTGGCTTTTGTTTTGTTAATCCAGCTACAGGCAAAGGTCAAAGCAGTCAGGAGCATTATTGAGGTTCAAACACTTTTACACCAATTAGTGACACCGCTGGCAATCACAGGAGAAGCGAGAGCCAGAAAACATCCAGTTTCTGTTTCAGCATTATTGGTCTCATGCTATGATAGTTCTTGCAGTAAACCTCTGCTCTTCCTTCAAGCGGGGAGCGAGCCAAACAGGTATTTGTTTAAAACCTCTGTTTCACCCAATGCAATTACCAGCCCCTGATCTTTATCAGAAAGCTGCAAAATTGACCCAAGGACACTGGGGAAAGGGCTGTTTTCTCCCCGACGTCACCTCCATTCTCCAGATTTGGCCTGGGCGTGCAGTCGGTATTATCTTCAGTATGAAGCAAATAGATTCAGGGCAGCTATAGGGACAGGCTACATGTGTGATCTGTCGTTGCTGGTTTAGTGTATCACTGTAATGATTAACTCCATCAGGGGCAGATCCCCAGATATAATTGGACGTGGTGCTGTTAATAGAATAGTCTATCTCCCAAAGCACGGAGAACTGCAGAAAACACGGCTGAGAGGTGGGTAAGAAATGCTGCATAAACATTTCGAAGAGTTTAACTGAATTCACAGCTTGGGCTTGTACACAGCAGAAGAAACGTAACAAATAAAGAGTGGGACTGAATTTCAGCTGAGGATCCTACCCAAACACACTTCCACACCAGAGCACATCTTTTAGATTTTACAGTTTGTTATAATTGAAGTGCTCTGTTTTGTTTTCAAGAAAACAGTACATGATGGATAGAAGCTTTCTGGGTATGTTTTCTATTTCTTTTGCATTTTCTTCCTGACATATTTTGGCAGAAAAGAGGAAAAAAAACGATAAAAAAATGAATGCCTCCCATATCCAAAAAAAAAATGAAGGGCTAATCCTGTTTCCCCTCAACCCAATTAAAGATATATATTTAAGCAGATCCAGCATTCCTTACCCATGCTGAGCAGCCAGTCACCGAGGGACCCCAGAGCTCCGGCAGGACAGCTTGTGGTGGGTTACCTTCAGCTCCTTAACCTACAGCAGAAGAACGCCACCTGCCAAAAGCGATGACCAGCATGTTAGTATCACAGCCTGGAAGTTGTTCATTCACTCTCATAACCACTCCCTGGAGGTAAAGGAGCAGCAACGCTCGTTTTTAGAAGGATGAGCAAGAAATGCTTGAAGATCCAAGAGTACTGAGAGAGTCCCACTGGTGGGCTTCACATGTCCCCCAGCAATATGAGGGGAAAAAGCCCTTTTGTATAACACTGAGTGGAGGGTTACTTACCTGTTACTTATCAGTGTGAACTCACCCTTTTCTTCCTATGGGGTGCAACACCACCTTTGACACAAAACCCCGAGGCCCTGGCAACAACCAACTTCACTGGGACTCCACTTGGTGTAAAACTGAGCACAATTTGACCCAAAAGGTGATGAAATTAGCACGAGTAAATGATTCTCCAGACCTACATGCTTTACTCCCCGCTTGGCTTATGTGCAACACAGAAATAAAGGTCTGTGATGTTACTGGTGGTGCAGTGATACGCTGGGGTACCACTGACGGTCCCATCCGCAGATCTGCTGGCTAAGGGGAGCACACCTCCTTTCCAGCCTGGATATCCAGACTGTAGTGGCTGTTTTGCACCTCCACAGAGAAGAAAATTATACTATTTCCTTGGTGTAGTGGACAGACTGAAACGAACTCAGTATCACATCATCATCTGTGTGCACGGATGTATTTCTGTGCATGCATGCACAGGCTGATCCCGTCTAACCTTAGCCCAGAGCACCCTATTCCATGTCTGTAAGCATCTTCACATTTGGGCCTGATTGAAAAAACTGGGGGAAGAAATATAGTCTGCAAGAAGTAGAAATCTATCAGCTGATCTACAGATTTATTTCAGAAACTTGGGCTCTATGTGATTTATTTTCAAACAGAAAAACCTGCCCTGAACTTGCTGACTGAGAGTAAGAGCACATACCTGATTGTGCAGACTCCTAACTTCCTTTTTCACTCCCCCACATATCTACTGCAAAGCAAAGGGGAGAAGGCGTTAGAGGGCTTCAAGAAATAGCTCCTTTGCTGCTTGTTTCTTGCTCTGGCCAGCCACACGCTCTCATCCGCACACGGCTCTGCGGTTTTCCCTCTCTCGCCCCATCACACACCTGATTTTCCCTTCAGCAGCTGCTCCCTACCGATGGAGCTGGCCAGGGCTGTGGAAACGGGGCTTTCTGCAGCTGCATCCGGCTTCCTTCCCGAGTGACAAGTCCTCTGCTGACTAACGCTGAGGAGACAGCATTTTCACATTTCATTTTTCTTCATCAGACACACATGCTTCAGCCCAGAGAGAACAGGGTTTCCAGGAGAGCAGCTAGGGCTAGGCAGGCTTGGTTCTGTACAACACACATAGTGTTAGACCTCATCTATACGGTGGAAAGGGGAGTTGACAGCTGGGAAGCAGCAACCCATGCTGACGAATGTTGAACCCAGCTTCTGTCCAGTTTTCCTAGCCAGGAGCAATAATTTCTAGGGGTGAAGTGTATACGAACACAGCAACACATTCTCTGGCGAGTACAATCTTTCCCTCCCCTCAAATATCTCTCAAATACTCGTGAGCTTTTAACCATAACAGGCCAGTTCCTCAAGGGTGAAAAGTGGAGAAATTCTTCTGGCGCTAAATGAAATCCACTGCAGTGGTTCATAGAATCACAGAATCGTTTAGGTTGGAAAAGGCCTTTAAGATCATCGAGTCCAACCATAAACCTACCCCTGCCAAATCCACCATCTCAGCCCCGCTGAGGCTCTGCTATCCTCAAGGGTTTTATTCCACTGGTTTTCTTTTCTAAAACATTAAATAATAATTTCTATTAAAATTCACAATGGCATTATGTTGTTGGATGTTGACATAAAGCTGAAGAGCTGCTGCCTGTTCCTTTACTGGTTTTTTTTTTTCTCCTTATAGCTGCGGAGATGGAGGCAGCTGGCAGCAAATGAAGCCTTTATGACAAGTTGGTTTTTTGCTAACACTGCCTACCTTCAGTTGTGGTGCTTCTTTATCATCAGGTTGCTGCTGGAATTCACACTGAGCTACTTGGAGATGAAACATTTACTATTTATTAGTGATTCAAGTAACAGTATTGATGTTTATTGGCCCCATGCGTCTTAAACCAAATATTCCCTATGTTGGCAGCTCCCGTGATTTATCCTTGAGACAGCCCGTGCTATCTGAACTCCAGCTCAGGGACTCCAACACGCTACTTGAATTTCAGGAATGTTCGGTGTTTCCCTTGAGAGTCATAAAAATCTCAAACTAATGGTGCTATATCCGGAGATGTAGTGGAGGAGGGGGCATATACAGGAAGAATATTACCAGGGAGTCTTAGATTTTAGAAGAATTTCTTTCCTTGAGTGCTTGTAAAAGGGAGGACAAACCAAATCTGTTGGTTATGGGCAGTAGCTGCCGTTCTGCCTGTCCTTCCTCCACTCCAGACTCAACACTACTGCTCACCTACTTCAGGAAAGCATTTTGCTGCTACTAAACATCATAAAATGTGGAGGCAACAAACTAAAATTGCTGTTTGCTTTAACTGGCTGCTGCTCCCATTAAGGAAAATAATATTTAGAAGAGGTTCAGTAAAACAAGCAGCTTGTCTGGTCTCAGGGTGTTAAAGCAGAACAGGCTTTGCAGGAAAACTTCAAAAGACCGGTCCAGGAGCAGTTTCCGTGCAAGGTTAACAGACAACTCATGTCAGACAGTTCAAATGGGATAAATTCATGTCCCCAAAAAAGCCTGTGCATTCCCATCTACTGTCTGAATAGTTACATGAGAATTTCGAAAGTGCACAGCAAATCTGAAAAGCCAACAATGTGCCAATGCAAAGAAAAAGGAACATGTACTTATTTTTGAGCACTGAGTCCAGACCCATAAATTGCCGCCTCCTTTTGCCAAAATAATAGGTTCCATGTGGTTGTTCGCAAGCTATTTTAAGGCACTTTTATGCCTTTCACTATGTTGTTATATTCAAAGAACATTAGATTGGGAATTCAGTTGTCTAATTCTGAATGCATGACACATACCCAAAAAGAGGCAGTTACATTAAATTACAAGGCTTGCTTGGGTTGTTGTTTCATTTGTAACATGCCTGGAGTGTCTGCTGCCTTCACGGGAAAAAATCTGAATGTAAATCTCATCTCCAGCTCTATTTACATATGGACCTGAGCAAACTGAAAGGCTCCAGAGGACTCATCAGGATCAAATGCCCCGTCCTGGTGCTGCAAAGGGATCATGCCAAAATACTCCAGAACCCACTGTTCACATCACTGGGGGCATTTGTTTGACTGGAAGCTACGTATAAAAATACAATTGAGTATCTATCGAAGCAGGTGGCAAACAGCAAATTGGCCAATAAACCCCTGTTGCATCCCAGGAACTGTTCGAGCATGTTCTGTGCAGCCTTGCCATCTTGTGGTCTGCTCGGCTCTGCCAGTCTGAAAGCAAAGCTGGGGCTCTGACAGCGCTGTTGGGAAGAGAAAGTGATGCTCCACTAACCCATGAAGATGGAAAAAAAGCCAGGGGAGACAGGGAATTGCTCCCAGACTGTTTGCCCTCCCATTTTACACCCATATGTTGCTCCATTCTGCACTGGGGCAATGGATTTACACTGGGGGTTCACAGCCATGAGCTTTGCTGCCAGATTTTCTCTCTGATCCCACCAGCAGTAATAACAACATACAGGGAGGAAAATCGACCTTCCCACTGCTCGAGGGATGTATAGGCTGACACAGGCACCTATAGGCTCATCCCGAGCAGGTACGTGGAGTCGGTGACCCAGCAACGCTGTCACAGGGGCTGGGGCGATGCTGGAGCAAGCCAGGCAGGCATCGACAGGGAGGAAGGTCTGGAGAACTTCATCCCTGGAAACATCAGCAGAAAATGCCTGCAAATAACTGGGAAAACCAAAGAAATGTTAAGACTGACATGGCAAAATGAACCCTTCACATGAAATTTCTTCATCACCGCAGTAAGCTAACAGCATAGCTTGTTTTATACAGCCAAGGTTCTTTTTAGATAAATTTTGCTTACTCCAGCAGAGGAAACCCTGCTCCTAAGCTTTTTGGGGGAAGTGCTGGAGGAGTTATTGCTCCTTTGCAGTTGCTGCTCTTCTGCCTTCTTCTCCCCTGAACTCTGGGAGCGTTAGAAATGCGTTAGCCTAATTGGTGTCATTAATCTAACTAGAATCGTATCATCTTCACTTGTATGGAGGTTAATTTTTGTTTAGGAAAAAAATGGCTAGACCTTTGTTTGATGTAGCTATGTACGTCTTTGAAACCAGCTATTTTGCTCTAAACGATGAATTAGAGGTATAATTTCCTTTCAGGTTTTGAAAATTAACATCTAATTATTCTTAACCTAAGGGATATTAGCACTTCTTTTGAAAGTGAATAACACTCTGATCTAAATTTAGAAGAGAGAACTCAGTAAATGGCAAGACTGGAATTATTAAAAGACAAAACAATCAAGCCACAGGAAAAAAAAAAAAAACATTTAAAAGAAATCAGAAGTCATTTTTTAAGACAAACAAAGAAAAAGGAACCTGCCTCTTTTGGATCTGTACTGTAATGTTATCCCGCAGCTTCCAAGGCTGCAACTTGAGAACAGCTCACCGTAAGCAGCATGATCCAGCAGCGGGATTTCCATCCTCTTTGGGACCACTAAGATCTCTGAAGAAACTGAGACTATTTTTCTCTTTTTGCTTCATTTAGAAAAGCTGCTGTCTGTGAGAAAAATCAGAAATTGGTTCAATTTTTTTTTTAATTGGTGAGAGTAAATTACCATCTAGACATTACTAAAGCAACATGACAAATTCCCCATCTCTGAAAGCCTTTTAATAAGCCTAAATGAGTGCCTAAAGAATGTGATAGCTCAGCCTCAAACTTTTGGACCTGATTTTGGAACAAACCAGGGAATTAACTAAAGAATCATAGCTTAAAAAAAAAGGCTTAATATTTAGGAATCTCAGCAATTTTGACAGCTACAAAACTGCAAATGCTTGTCTTCTTTCTAAGTGCACAAAGGCACAGATCATTTTCCTGGCAGATGTTTCATTATTTCAGACTTTCTCCTCTAATGAGAAGAAGCATTTTATTTTTCTCATTATTCTTAAACCACAGATTGTTACAGAGAGAACCGCAGTGACCAGAAACAGGGCTGGATGTAGCCTGACAAGTCATTACTTGTACCTAATGAATTAAATCTCTTTGGAGAAGGAAGGCAGCACAAGAAGGGCACTTTCCCCGTAGGATCTCCTTACGCTTTCAGACCGGCACTTCTGTCCTCACTGCCTCTGCTGAAGGTTCCCCAGTGAATTTTCCTTCGTCTGTGTCACGTTGGCTCATTAACTCTCATGTTCAAGCCAGAAAGGAAGCACTTGCCTTCCTCGCTCTGGGCTTTAGATTATATCTTCTCTTCCCTCTGGATGTCAGGCTGAAGTCACCCTTGCATCCTTCCATCGTGAGTGCTTGCCGCGGGGAGCACTTTCATGCCACACAAAGCCGGTGGGTGAATAATTTCTGGCCCAGAGCACACACAGGTCCGTGACCATGGCATCGGCAGTTCACCCTATTTCTAAATCGACCTCGTAGGGCAGGCCTGATGCCAAGAGGAGTTTCTCAAGATAGGAGTTTCCACTCTCCCCTGAAATGGGGTAAGCAAACTGCACTTCCAAACTGGGAGACATGCTTATAATATCTTCTCAGATGTTCCTGAGCTTTCTTCTACTCTGTTCTGGTGCTTAAATGAAGTAGTTTTAGTGCTAGCTTAAGTTTTGGCAGCCCTGAAGACCAAAATAATCTCAGCACCGAGCAGAGGGTGGCCAGGGTCACCAGTGTGTTTCCAACCCTTTCCCTTTGGTGGCCACCATGGGGATGTTGGCCAGGGACCACACAGTGGGGACACCGTCAGGGCTCTCAGGACAAATTTGTTCGAGCAATGGCTTCGACACACATCTTTGTGTCAGAGTTTGAGCACATTCCTCTTCCTACTTTCTTGACAAACCGCCAGCGATTCCTCCTCCACCCCCGGACTCCTCCTCACCTCTGCCACAACTCGGAGATGACGACTTTCCCCATGAAAATGAGGTCTTGGTGGTCCCCAGGGGTTTTTTTGAACAGTTTTTGCACTCCTCTGTAGCATCCTCAAAAACCAGGTGTGAGAAAAGACATTTTAAAGTCAGTCTAATCTTCCCACGTACGCTTCAAGTCCAATTTTTCAGTGAGCAGCAGTGCTGAAGGAGGCAGTTTGTCTTTTCAGCACAGCCACGCCAAGGCAAGGGATAATTACAGGAGTTTATCTTTTCACTCCACACCGCATTACTCAAAAGGGCAAGATATTTGCCTAGAAACAGTGCAGTAGGTGGGAAGGAAAATTTCTAGCAAACACTGTGCACTTGAATAGCATCTTTCATCAGAGAACGTGAAAGGGCTTTATAAACATGATTGGGGAGATTTTTTTCTGTGTGTTTTTCATTGGCCAAAGCTCTTCTCCCTCTGAAGGCAATCTAC
>NW_010108622.1:1886-34674 GCF_000699245.1 Pterocles gutturalis | reverse complement strand
TTCCTGCTGTCCTTCCCTGGGGCAGCCCGAGGAGCTGGGCAGCTTTTGAGATGCTGTCTAAGCCTTATTAAAGGTTTTTAATGTGCATTTCTTCAGCTGTAAAATCAAAAATTGTGGCTTTGCCCTGAATCACGCAACGGGTCAGCAAGGGATCTAGTGCTGGTTTAGTTGAACCCAGGAGCTCTTTATATTCACATTTCTGGAAAATATAGGTTCAGATGTACCCAGACAGAAGAGATAAAATGGAACCCAGTTCTCACGTTCCTCCCCAGCCGTGAATTGCGTGGCTGGGGTTACGCCCAACACTCCCTTCTGCGTGTCTTTGTTACGGGAGCTCTGCAGGCAGCATCTGGGCTGGGTCTGGGGTCAGCACTGGGGGTTTTTCTCTGGCAGGCAAAGTCAGATTTCGAACCTCAGGCTTCATCAACTCCCATTGCAGTCACTGCACTTGTACCGTGCCTATAGCCCAGCACGTGCCAACATACTCTGTGAAATTACGGCCTCAGACTGCCTTACAGGCACCCACCTTTGGATGTGAGCATTAATGAGCACCGCAGCTCGTCACAGCGCCAGGCACAGAGAGCACTTCAGAGATTTAAAACCAAAGTTGCAGGGTTTGGGATTACATCCCCTCTGTAGCTTATTCATAACATGGGTATTTAAAAAATAAACGTCTTATAAATAAAAAGGACCTTTTAACATCCCAGTGACAAGTTACAGTGAAACCCAAAGTGTATAAATGCCAGGGGCTTTTTTCAGTTTATAAAACCTTGTTTCTAAGTTTATATAAAACATCTTGCTGGTTTAGTTGGGTTTTTTTTTAATATCAAAAGAACTCTAGGACCCAATCCAAGTATCACTGAAGTGGATGGAAATACTCTCATTGATTTGAGTTTGGATCAGCCTTGTTTTAATATGGGATGACTGCATGGAGAGAGATTTCTCCAGCTCAGGATGGGGGGACTCTTGCCCTCTGGTGCTCACTCTAGAAACAAGCTACCAGGAAAAACTGCTTTAGAGCTGGATTAGGGAAAAAAACATCAGCCAGCTTCACTGTGCTGCGGTGTGTAGCCACAGCCTGGTGTGTTTCTAAAAGCACCTGTGCTGATGCTAATAACAGCTCACCTTCCATCTGGATCCAGTCTTCAGGAAGGCACAGTGTTCCCTCTATGGCTTCGTTTTAGGACCCGTGGGGCTGGCAGGCTGTGAGGAGCGCGTCCTGCCTTGCCCGGGGGAGTCACTGCTGTCCACTAACGCAGGTGATGTTCTGGGAGCTGATGTGGAGATGACTGAAATCTGGAGGAAGGAAAGCAGTGATTTTAGCAGGGAAAAAGATCTATAATTATTCATAGAGATGTCTCTCTCTCTGTCTGCACTGAGAAAAAACAAACAGTTCAGAATTATTTTGAGCTGATTTGTTCTAGCTGAAGTTCCCAGCACAATTGTTTAGCCAGAGCTGGAGGGGGGGTGGGAGGAGACGCTATAAGCCAGAATCTGATCTCAATTACCAGCCTAGGAAGCTCAGTCTAACTCTTTCTATGCCAAGGATGATTTGTACCTTAAAAGCTCAGATTCAAACCCAGCGTGTATACCCAGGAACAGTGTGAAAACAGTGACAGTCACAACAGTAAAACTGGGATCAAAACCTGACTCCAGAGGAGCTCTGCTAAAAAAAACCCAAAGATTTATACAGATTAAATAGATCTGAATATACACCTTGTGGGCCAAAGCTTGTCACAATACAACACCCCTCACATCTGAACAATTGGTCAAATCCACAGATCACACAGTCTATACTGGTGCAAACGCCTTAATGACATCCCAAGGACTGAAGAACCTGTTATCAGTACTGTATCCACATTTTAAAAGGGAAGATAAGCCTGCTTTGGGGTTGGCAGCAAGGGTGATCCCTGAAATATTGATTCTAGCACTGTGGGGAACAGAGAAGTGATACCTCATGTCTTGCAAATGCAAGAATCGATCTAGAGTCAAACCTGTGGTTTCCCTGAAGATACCCTATAGAGGTGGGTTAGGCTTCTCCAGAAAGGGTCAGCCCCCCAAGGCTGAACCCCAAGCACAGGGTCAACGTTACCAAGCCACAAGTGTCAGAGCAAGGGACAGGTCAGAATGAAATTAATGCTTATAATTAATTTTAAAGGCCAGTTTCCTGCACAGCTGCTTTTAGAGTGCCAGTCTGCAGCCTCAGTGGGGTGTCTCCTAGAAAACACTGATGCTCTGTCATCTCTACCTCCTACCTTCCCTGAATGGTAAAGAGACTCAGCCCTTCCGCAGTATCACTCAGGCTGACCTGAATTAGCCCACTGGGAGCCACGGTTGCCCTGCAGTGGCTAGGGCACAGCCTATCCCATTACCTGCAAATTAACAGGGTCAGACCTGAAACTCGTGTGTTGATCCAGGTGTCTCTGAGCTCAAACCCTGCTCCAGACCTATGCCCAAGATGACAAGGAAGCTGGCGAGGCAGGTCTCCAGGGACAGCACTCCTGACCCCAGGAGGCTGCACACTGCCAGAGGACGGCAACGACAGCACAACGCCGACAGCATCTGCTGCTTCCAAACACAGGGAATCGACGCGTGCCGAGACCAGGCAGATAATTCAATATTTACACAGGATTTCAACAGTAGAAGAATGTTGTTATGCCTTAAAAGCTTTTGGAGGATGAGATCCAAGATGGCACAGCAGGGCCATGGAACGGCTCCAAATTCTATTTCTTTGCGGTGAATTTGTCAAAATGAGGTGCCGACTCTGCAAATCGTTCAACAAGCAGCCATTGCCCCATTCACAACACCAAAGGTCCCAGTAGCCCTCCAGCTTCAGGCTGCTGAGGTTCTAGCAGCCGCTTTACCTGCACTCTGCAGCACAGCGCTGCGCTGGGATCAGCAGGTGTACTCATCTCCTGGTTCTGCCGCAGGATTCCTGGATAACCTGGGATAACTCACTTCATCTCTCTGGGCCCCTGCTCTCCAGCTTTAAAATGGAGAGCACCACAGGCAATAACACACCTCCTTTGTCCACCTTTCGTATTAATCCTCTGCACAGTCGTGTTTACCTCAGACAATGCAGAGCCCAGTTTAGGCTGGATGCTCCTCTTCTACCGCTGTGTCGTAGAGTCATCATAGCATGAATTTTTCCTACACATACTGCAGGAGCCCCTTCCTTTATTCCGATTTTTGAAGCCAGAGGCAGTTACACAAAATCTGCGTTAGAAGATGACGTATGACAGACCTTTGAAATCTACCACTAAGCTGCTATTGTTCTTGCAAAAGTGTTTATGGACCTCAAGAGACAAAAAATACTGAAGGGTTTAATCAGCAGCCAAAACCACGGGAAGCAAGGCAGCAGCCAGAAAACCCCATTTCTTTACCTGCCTCTGCAAGGGCGAGCGTTGCTGATATGAGCGAGGCACTCTGCCTTTGTGTTTGCCATTCCTGTGGGTACTCCAAGTGCAAGTTCCTCGTGGCGGGGGCTCTTTCTTTATCTAGACTTCATGCTGGGCAAATGGGACAGTGGCTCTCATCCTAAATTGCTGCCATCAGAATAACTAAGCCCAGCATCCTCTCTCCCTCTGAGAAGCTGAACAGGTACATTGCAGCCCCCTCCTCTCCATGCTCATCAGCTGTGTTTTGTCCCTGGCTTTTCTTTCCCCATCCCTCTCCATTTGAATTTTAATCAGAAGCAGCAGCTGAACAGAAGGTGCCATTTCCATAGCTACGGAAGAGGCATCGACAGCGAGAGGTGATGGAGAGGCTTTCACCCAGATGCAGTCATCATTAGCATTCACCATAATAACCTCGCCTGCAAGCGCAGCCCTACTATGGCAATAAGACGCTTGGGCTGTAAATCCTTGGCCGGGCTCGTCTTTCATCGCAGAGAACAATACCTTTTGGGGTCATATTTCTAGTTTGCCAATTAATCATTTTTCTTTGTGGCGATGTTTACATACAAGCAGAGATCGCTTTAAACCACGTACAGCTACACCAGCGGTTACCTTGGCTTAGGCACGGGTGGACAATCGTTGTCCTGTCCGAGGTATTACGCATGCAGACAGACGGACGCAGCATCTGCCATCTGTGTCTTGCTCCTCCCGTTGGACTGGTTTATGCCTCTTGAAACAAGCCTGGTTAACAAAGACAGCCTCTCTGTGTTTCTGGCTGTCCCACGCAGTTATTTTGGGATGCTGGGTAGGACCTTTCCTGGCCATTGTCACAGTTCAGCTTGTGTTTTGCTCGTCTTAAACCTTCTGTCTGTCCTTCTCAAAAACCTAAACCAGAAATATTCCCTCCCTCTCTCCTTCCAGGATCTTTGCAAAACCAATACATTATTCATGGGGAAAAAAAACCTCGTCATGCCACAGATTTTCTCCATGGAGCGTGACTCAGGCCCATTGCGGTTTGTGTTTCATTTCAGGTACAAAACCCAGTTGGTGGGCGAAGCAAAGGCTGTGTGTCATCTTTGGGGGACACACTGCGAGGGGACCAGCTCTGGCATCAGGCTGGGAGTCTCTCTGCAGCACAGAGGAGTGGAAATCTACCCTGCAGAGCTGTCTGTTTAGAGATTTCTACCCAAGCCTCCCACACGGCAGTGCAGGGTGAGGAACCGGATGAATAAAATTGAATTTGAACGTGAGGGAGGGAGTGCGGGTAGAAAATAACTCTCTGAGTAATTTATGAGGCACGTTTATAGCCGTTATTTATAGATTCCTATGGGGGATTCACATTGTTCTCTGCCATCTGACATTATTTGGCAGTTTAGTGGTGCCTGCAAAAAAAAACCTACCCCTAACCCAAAAAAACCCCCTCCTCTAATACCACTTTTTTGATTAATAATCTTGAAAGCTCAGAGTGTCAGCAAGTCCTCAGAAAGACTGTCCCTGCTCTCCTCTAATAACTTATGGCTTAAAGGTACAAGGGCTTGATTAAAACTCTCATCACAGTAAATCAATGGTAGCTCAGGGAAAAGAGGTCCTTTCCCTCCCCCTGTACAGATAAAGTTTACTTCCTTGTGCTTTTCTGGCATTTGATTTTGCATGCATGCAAAAATACTCAATCAATGCCATCAGTAAAGCGCTCACTGGAGGTGCCCAGTCCCGTCCACGGCAGGCTGAAAGAGAGCTTTTTTATGCATGTGCCTCCAATGTTATTTTTGGAGAGATTACTGAATTCAGGTGTAGTAAAAATAGTCTGCTGCAAACAAACTCCTCCTTAGCATGCTGCAAGGATGAAGAATGTCATCTGCATGAACCTCAGTGGTACCCACGAATGAGGCAAAGCAATTGCGCCGTTACTGTGGCTGTTTGGGGCGGTGGATATCTCGAATGGCCTTGCCTGTTAGGAGCTGTTCATCCGAGCATTTACCCCAGCTGGGGCAGGAGACACATCTGGAGATGAGCAGAAGAAACCCTCCAGACCCAGTTCTGCCTCTACATGGGCACAATATGTGGATCTAATTCTAGGAGTGAGGTTCGCAGGAGGCTGGAAAATTAATGCTGACCCCTCCAAGCCTCCATGCTAGCAGGAAGGGCTTGTTTCCTTGTCTGCCCTGATATCCTATGAGAGGGAGAGTTTTTTCAACATGTTTCCTAAAATATAGAATCTCAGGAGACTTCAAACTGATTGCAAAGCCCTGGTCATGGTGGAGCCACCCTGAGCCTCTGTAGGATCCTTCCTGCACTCAGCAGTGCGCCTGCTGCAGGTTTGCTGGAGGAAAGGACAAAATACAACTGGCTTTAAGGAAAAAAGTGGGATGGTAGTTCATTACAGAGTTGGCCCAGAGCCTGGGAAAGCTTGGTCCCATCACCAGACAAGCTTTAGAGAGGGTAGGAGAGCAAAGGGGAGCAAACCACAGCGTCTTCTGTAGAGCTTTGGTCAATCCACAGACAAATTGGGTCTCAGCCTTGAAATGTTCAGCTGGGCTGAGTCCTCTGGGACTGACACTGCTCTCTGACCAAGAGGTAATACGAAATGACCCAGAAAGGCCACACTAACTCCCATGATGTGTCTGCTCCTTGAAGTATCACACAAAGCAAGTCATTCCGGGAAATCTTCTAGCATTTGGAGCCAGAAGCCTGAGTGCAGCTGATGAGATGTGACATCTGAATGTCTTCTAGTCCGTGTCCCATCCCCAATTGCTGTTTGACTTCCCCTCCCTGTCCCAGAAAAGGCGATGTACACCTCCAAACCTCTCTCCCATGCTACATTTATCTTTGTTCTCTAGGAGGAAAAAGCTGCAAAGAGATGCACAAATAAACCAGGACATTTTCCTGCTTAGCTGATTTCATTAAGGGTGATGCAGCAGTTTTCATCATGCTTTGACTGTCTCCTAACAAGAATCTTGCAAGAATCTGCAGAAAAAGCCTATGGGGTGACTCTGATGGGGCTCTTAGAAAATCACTAGTAAAACTGCAGAATTTTGCATGAATTAAAAAAGAGATATTAAAAAAAGAGATAAGTTGTGCATGAACCGGCATGTATCTAATCTAGGACAAAGTTAAATATGGCAGGTTTTGGTGTTGAAAAGCGTAATAGATATATAGATGCCAAGGCCTGTGTGCTTTGTACTTAGGTAGGTCTGTGTCTGTTTGGGGAGGAAGTAATGTGGACAGGAGAGGGAAACAGCCTCAAGAAACGGAGAGAAACGCAGCTTAAACACGTGCCTCTGGTGCCCTCCCGTGGAAAAGAGCCACTTCGGAGGAAAGCGTGTTTCCACACACACAGAACACAGTGGCCTGTGATACGGGAGAAAAAACTGATCATCTCCTCTAATTGTAGAGCAGTCAGTTGGCAAAGTTTGCAGTTTTGCAGGAAGAAAGAGGAACAGGAGGAGCAATAGAGGGAAATGATTCTCCTGCAGGTATTAGCCAGGAACCTTGGAAGGAGATGGTGGCACAGCTTAGTGCTGAACGGAATTAGTTTGGATTATTTTCAAGAAAGAAATGATTTGGTTTTCTCAGAGTGTTTTAAGGGAAAACTTTTCCTGCTACTGGTAAAAACAACACAGAAAAAAAAAAAATCACCTATTCGCCCTCCACCAGTAGCTTCTTATGCAGGGAATTGCTGCATGAAGCCAAAATACAAAAAAATTGGTTAACCACAGAAAAGGGGAAGGAAAAGGCAGGGAAGAAACAGAACTGGTTCAGAGGAAGGAAACCCCCAACATTTCTTCAAATCTACCTTACCTCTGGTTTTGGACATCAGGCTTGTATGAAGAAAAAGCAAAATCTGTTTAAAAAAAGAATGTTTGTTGTTGGTTTGGTTTTTTTTCCTGTAACTAAATTGCTAGATAAAGTTTATGGCTTGCTCTGCGTTTTATTATAGGAGGGTGTCTTGTTAGGCTTAAGCTATAACAGAATACACTCAGATGATTCATACTATCCAATATATTAATATAATAGAGAGGATATGTGTGTGTGTGTCATCTCTTTGCCACAATAATCATAAGCCCTGTGCATGTTCTACATTTATTACATCCTATATCATTCTTAAAATGATCCATGTGCCTCAAGGGAGTTTGTCATTCTCATTTTTGCATGTCCTGCTGCCACCCAATGGCAGCGAGCTCAACCTTCACCTTTTGTGATAAAAAAAAAAAAGGAGAAAATCAGTTCTGAAGCTATAGTCTGCATCCGTGTAGAGCAAGCAGCTGAAAGTACTAAATACTTTAATTTTGAGAGTCATAAAAATCTTGGGAAATTTAAGTTAATTAAACTACTAATGAATAGGATTTTTGTCCTGCACAAGCTATCTGGAGTCATATACAGTACCCCGTAGGGAGGGGTGGGATACCCTGTTCCCATTGTGAAGGTGCCGGTCACGGTGACCCACACTGAGGGTTACCCAGCAGTGGGGTTTTTTTGAAGTGCAAAGCGACTCAGCCCATATTGCCACACAGCCTTGGGGGCCCATGCACTCTGACACCCTCCAATTACCGTGGTGGAAGGTATTAAGTTGCAGAAACACTGGTTTTTAGCCTGCAGGAAATGCAAAATACTGCAAATTCACTTCGCTGCAAAACCAGTTGGGCTGGAAAGAGGTACAGATGTACGCCTCTATATACATATATAGAATATAGATACAGCCGTAGGTACGAGTTCAGGTCACAGAAGCCTCGGTTTTGAAAATCCTGTGCTAGGTCTCGTCACACGCCGAAGGAGGGCAGCTGAGATGCAAGGACTAGTGACGGTTATTGCTCCCAACACCCTTCCACTAAGGATTAAATCAAGCCATGCTGTCCTCAGCTCTGATAACCCACCTCTCCCCACGAGCTGACAGCTCGTGTTGCAGGTCACTGAGTCAAATTCATCTTCTACTTTCTTTTTGTGCCTTTTAGCCACCAATTATGCAACGTTAAGGTCAGATTAGATCCATATTGGGTCTCATTGCGTGGCTGCAGACCAGTCAATGGGAGGCCTGCAGAGACCCCAGTCAGTGCCTAACTAACGAGCCATGAGCTGGACCTCGTTGCTGCTAGCGTAAGGAATTACCTGGATTAACGGGTTGACAAAACACGGCTATTCCTGTGCTCTTCTGGAACAGCAAACCAGCACTGCCCCACTGACCTGAATATCTTCCTGACATTTCTCACTGACTTGGTTCCTCAGCACACGTTAGGTTTAGATCTGGCTGTTGATGACTTCTTCCTGACCTCAAAAACTTCTCTACGCTGCAGTTGGTATTTTTTTGTCCTGCTCCAACATGGACCAGGTTCACTGAGTCCCTGGGATTGATTTCCTGGGGAAGAAGTTTGTTTCTTTCCAATTTAAGTGCTGGAAGAAGAAACAATGGTAGAATAAGAACAAAGGGAAGCTCTGCAGATGTGCGTTAACTAAAGGCTGAATGTGTCTTTCACTGGGATATTATTGTTGGGACAAGCTCATAAATCTTACACATAGCGACCCACTAACCCTGCTCGATGGGATTTGATTGCATACATGCCAATATCTAATTTAAGCTGCCAGTAGCCAAATAACTGCATGTCCTTGGTGACAGAACCAGGATCCCCACATTAGCTGGAAGTCCGGACGACCACTGCCCCTTCTGAACAGATAGAAAGGAAACCCTCTGAGAACTTCCCGCTGATGGGGGTGCCAGGCTTAAAGCTGCGTGGAGAAAGCTAACTGCATTTCACAGCACGCTTACACATGTGGTTTGGTTCAGGTGAGGAACAAGAGCTCAACGTCACTGCACAGTCAGTTGTAAACTCCAGCTGTGCTGGGATTTGGGGGAAGACCACCGAGACGGTTGATCTGGCGGATGCAGGGATGCAGCAACCAACGATCTGAGCGGCCGACAGTGATGCCGGCTCTTTCTGAGCCCTTCCCACGATCGCTGCCATCTCCCACAGCATCTCTGCAATGCAGTAAAACCCCACCACCACCACCAGAAGTTTCACTGGCGTTTTTCCAGCCAGCTCCAACACTCCCCGTTCAGTTATCCGTGTGTGGCTTCTATTTACGGCTGAACTTTCTCTCCCCTCCTCCATCCCTGTTAGGAGGGTCCAAGTAGAAACCCACCGGAGGCCTGAGGGCTAGACCAACAGTTTTATCTTCTTTTCCTCGCATTTCATCAGTGATCTCTGCAAGGTGGAGCCAGGATTTTCCAGGCAAATGCCTCTGCTTTGCCAAATCCTGTTTTAACTGCCCCGAGCAGAGGCTCCTTTTTCTCTAAAGGAAATGACCCTGTGGACCATTCCTCCTTACCATCACCATCTTCCAAGGAACCACAGGACCCGATCTTCAGCTCTGCTACCGTACATCCCACTCTTACACAGGACTACCACCCGCCTACATTAGCACCGATTCCGGAGCTCGGTCAGTTTTTATCTGTTGAAGGCACCGGCCACGGTACACAGTTACACACAACACGTATCGCCTCGAGACACAGATGCACCTAGTGAAACAACAACATTTTGTCTTTATTAGGAGTTCCCATGGTAATATAACACAGAGTTCTTAAGGAATAAAACACAAGACTCGGGGTTGGGGTGGGGTTTTTTTGCCATTGAGACAATGGTCAAATATCAGTACTTCTTTTTGTCTACACACGATCAGCTTTAGCACTTACAGCTCCTCCACTCATGGTTCACAATCACAAATCCAAGGGTTAAATCCAGCTAGTATTAAATCCTACTTTTTTTTTTTTTTAATTTTTAGAGCTTCAAGTCACTGCGGTTAATTAATTAATTAAGTCATCGTCTTTTTTTCTTTAAGCATTTACATATGACATTCATTAAACAGACACAAAGCGGACGAGCTCTCACAGGAAAAAACATGCTTACATAGCCTGCAAAAATCTTTTTTTTTGTGATTTTTTTTCCTTTTGAAGAACAAATTAAAACAAAAAAGTCATCATGAGTCAGTGAAGGAAAAAAAAAGGAAGACTTAAGTGAATACTGAAGAGCCGCAAGTGTTTTGTAGAATTGAAACGGATGTGCAATTCTTTCTTTTTTTTCTCCCCAACTCATTCAAATTGATTTTAACATACAGGTGAAAAAAAAAGGAAAATCGTTGCAATATATATTAAGTTCACGGATTACTTAACAGACAAAGTGCAAACTTTTTAATGCAAAACTAAAAGACCCAAGAGTTAAACCTAAATACAAAATGCATGGATGAATATGGCAATGTTTTTCTGAATGTTTGTGTTCAAAGGGGCCGGAAGGAATTCGGTGCTGAAGCTGGGAGGGTTTGGGTACCTAAGTAGCTTCCAGATCCTTTGCAAATCCCAGCATTGATACTTCATCACAACAAACTTGGTACTTTTTTCTTAAAAGCCTTCATATATGTCGTTATTTCCCTAAAAGAACCTGAAAACACCATTTAAGAAAATACAAATATGGAAAAAGAAGGTCAATGTACGTGGCAAAGCACAAACAGAAGAGAAAGCAGAAGATGCAGCCAAGTGCTGGGTGTACAGACAGTGGAGGTAACGCTGTGCTAACTGCGGGCAGAAAAGCTCTTTGTGCTAAGAGACAGGCCAAGTCCTCGCGACCGCCGAGCCCTCCAGCGAAGTTTAAGTGGGAATCTAACAGTGCAGATTGATTCTCCATGTCCTGAAAATAATGAGCCTCCAAGGCTAAAAGACCTTCAATTCCCAAAGATACTTAAATACCCAGATCCTGCTGCCTGCCACGGAAGCTGGGGCTTGTAAATTCATTCGAGGACCACTCGTAGCCTCTGGTTTCTCAAATCTGAGGCAGCAGGCATCTGAGGAAGGGTGGGGAACCACCGGGCCTTCTCACGAATATTTGCACAAAGGCAGATTCCTGCAGGGATGAGTGACTGTGAAATTCGCACCGTGCAGGAGAGATTCTCAGCTGCTGTTGACCCTTTGAGCCGCTCGGAGGCTCCCAGTTACAACAGCTGGGCATCTGGACTTGAACTGGAATTGCCACAGATGCTCAGGCACACACTCAGCTGACCGGCCTTTCGATGGGAGCTAAAGATAAGCTCTCATAAAGTTTTAAATAACCACTCACTGATAGCCAGGAAGGGGGAACGTGGCTGCTACAGAAACCTTTCAAGCAACATGTTGCTCTTTGCCCATGGTCCCCTGCTTATCGATTTCCACCTCCAGCAACAAAAGACAAACTAACTGCTCAAAACTTCTCAAGAGATGCTGTCCCAGCTCCTCAGCTGGTATCCAGCCCCTTGTTTGCACCAGCTCAAGTACACTGACGTGAAGACCATAGCTTATGAACCTGCTCTGCGACCTCCTATTGCAGCTAAGTGGCAAGCGTTGGCTGGAATGACGCAACCCAGGAATACCTGAAATTCCAGGGTGGCAATGACACTGGTGGGAGTCTGTAACTTGAATGAGGTTCGGGAAGAACAGGGAGACCCCCAGTTCTCAGGTAAGGCTTCGTAAACACAATGATACAAACATATTAAAAACACACACACAAACATAAAAAAAAAAGTTTCCTCAAGGACCTAATTTGCAGCAAAATCCAGAAGGAAAAAAAAAATGAGAAAACAAACCAACAGAACCAAAGTCCCCAACGATTCTAGCTCACCCAATGGCTGGGTGCGATGCGCTTTGTCAGTTCCTAGCGCTGGGTCCTGTTTCTCTCTCCTGGCAGCAGACAGCTATTCAGTGACCTCGAAGGTGGTGGGGAATGGTTACAGACAGGCTGGGATTCGCGTCCCTCTGTGCTTGCCTAGCTATGCTGCTGGAACACAGAACCTTACAGAATTATCCAGTTTAAAACCCTTGAACTACTCTTCTGCTTGACATTAAAACAAAAAAAAAAAGCTATTTTTTACATTTATTATTCATTTATTCCTTTTTGTGTGTGTCTTAAAGGCAGCTCCCGGGAAATTCACTTTATCCTTCCTTTATTAAAAGAAAGATGCTGAATGGGACAGAGGCCACATATCTCAAACATCCTCTTTACATTTACTTTTGCATGTCAGAGGTGTCAAAACAGGGTTTATTTCTTTAAATGTGTAGAGGCTGAAGGTGGGGGGAGTGAGAGGGGTTGGTGAAGATGAGGAGGGAATCTGAGGGGACTGAAAGAGGTGCCGTACTTCAGCCCCCCCTCACTGGTTGCCCGCAGTAACTGTCACAGGCTCTAAAAGAATCAAAAAGGGTCTCCAGGTGCCCCCGTCCCCTGGTCCGCTAGGCGGGCACAGAAGGGGTCGGTCCTTAGCCCAAGCTGGTGATGTTGGCACGTCCGCCGGGCGGTGCCACGATGCGCTGGGTGGTGCGGCGTGGGATGTTGTCGTCGATCTGTGCCCCTGCGGGAGAGAGAAGAAACGTCAGGTCCACCGGGCCAGCGAGAGTTTGGCTGAGCAAGCTGCAGGACAGGGGAGCTGGGAGAGCACAGCTGCACTGAAACCCATCAAGTCCTCTGAGGCCAGGCTCCAACGATGTGCACCAGAACGCACCATCTTTGGAGGAAAAGATGCCTCTAGTGCCTTAATTCTGCTGAAACCTGTTCTGCATTAGTATGTCCACGCTGAACACCTGAGCCACCCAGACACAAGCTGGCTAAAAGGTTTTCCCTTAGCGAGCCTTTTTGTTCCTTTTTATAGTTTTCCCTCATTGCACTGAAGCAGCACGCTGAGAAATCAAATCTGCCACATACCAGATCCACAGCTGCTCTCAGCTGGCAAAGCTCCACTCAAGTTGGTGCCATCTGCCCTCTTCAGACACCCAACTGAGGACCGAGCCGAGGACGCAATGGGGTGCTCAGCCACGGCACGAAAATAAGAAGGACTCTGTAATAGCTCCTACACTGCTTTCTTCCTTTCTAAACCTCCGAGCTACAAACACATCTCAGTCTCTCTCATTGCCTTCTAATTTCAGCAGAATTAATTCAGAGTACGGGACTATAAACAAGCTGTGATTTCAAAGGAATTTAGCCCCATAAAAACATGTACCAGACAAGCTGAATCCAGACTGGTGCAGGTTCCTCACGGGTGGGGCCTGCTGTTTGGCAGGAGATGTTTTAGCTGAAGAGGCTGGTGTGACGGTATTGGGTGTCACCGACACTTCGCAAACAGGTCCGTCGTAGAGGCCTCGAGGCACGCCCCGCAGCTCGGCCAGCTGCAAAACACAGAAGCAGGCAGCCTTCAGGGTCAAAACAGAACTACACAGCTGGCCAGATGTTGCTGAGCCAAAGACACACATTTCAAGATTTGTCTTTTTACTAAGAGGATTTGGAAGTGTCCATCATCTCCTCCGTGCTGATCCTTGGGGGGCAGGTGGTCTCTGAAGCAGCACGGATAAAAGGAACCGTGCTCTGGGCTGCTGTGGCCCCAGCTGGGTGCTGGCTGGTGCGAGCAGCCTACAGAAGACAGCCAGTCTGTCTCCTGCACCACAAGTTCTGTCCTTTAATGATGGCAACCTACCTGCTGTTGTATTAAAGACTCCTGACAACTCTTAAATGAAACTTATTACTCATCCCCAGAAAGCAAAACCACACTGAGCCAGAGCCAGGGCTAAAGAAGAGCCAGGCTAGCTTCACATCGCCAGCTTGGGAGCTTGAGATTGGGTTAAATGCAATTCTTCCAGTTGAGATGCTGCGCAATTGGATTTATAGGCCAGACACGTATTTCTGTGGGAGACCAGAACCCAACAGAAAGCACGGATCTACTCTCCGCGGCGCTAAATTGTTTCAGGCTGTAATTTTGATAACTTGCAATTTCTTCAAAAGAACAACTAAGGAAAGATCACTTGCAAGGAATGTGAAGATTAACTATGGTCAGGGGAATGAACACAGGTCTGGTGTTGTCCAGGAGAGGGCAACACTTCAAACATCAAAACACTTTTCTCCTCAAAAACCTACTTAATCCAGCAATATTCTTAAATTCTCAGCAACTAAGCTGCAGCTGAGTTCAGCGTCACCCTCTCTGTCAGTTTTTACCAACTAAAGGCATATTAAAAGGCAGCTTCTGTTTTGAATGCGTATATTTTACAAAAACACTCTCCCAACAATTTTAGCCTCTTAAAAATAGAAAATTCTCACTTTTAAACAGTCAGTAGGCTGTGCTTGTGACTCACCAGTCACCAGACAAGAGCATCTGATCGTATCTGACAGAAGGAAAAGCAGCATATTTAGAATTCTAAATTGTTGCTGAAAGGTTTGATATATAAATGCTATGAATAACTTCTCTTGGTACTCCTGTGAGAGGAGAAATCTCCTGGGTTATTTGCAGATGGACTCACGTACAAACAGGACAGTTCCTGGACACATGCTCTGTCTAGGTGTCCCAAGACAGAAAAGAACTGAAGAGCAGAAAAATAAAATTTGCAGAAAATCCAAGCTCAAGCCAAAGCATATTCCTCTAATGACTCAAGTGAATAGCAAAAATGAAAGAGGAATGAGATAAATGTGGCTCTTATCCAGGGGACATTCTGGGTTGCAGAAGCATGTGTCTGCGAGTCAGGGGATAGCATCTGTTTTCCACCCACTTGAACTCAGGAGTTTCAGCGAGAGAACAAATGTGCATCCAACCATTTATACTCACCCTGCTCCTTGCTTTGATGCGCTTGTAAACGAAGTCAGGGAACGGTTTCCTGGGGATATACCGGCCAGATCCCTCGGTGACATGAAGATTCCCATCCTCCAGCACGATCTTCCCCTGGCTGATAACCACCAGGGGAGACCCGCGGCACTCCATCCCTTCAAAGATATTGTACTCCAGAGACTAGAACAAACAAAAAAAACAACGTGAGGCAAACATCAGCATTCCAGCAAAGCCTGCTGTGCTTTAATTAGCAATCATGCTAATTACCAGCATTTTAAAGACAGGCAGAAGCAAACTCAACAGCATTTACCTGAGTTGTATATGCTGTGGTTTAATAGAAAGGCTGGTCTTTATGATCAATCTACATTTATTAAGGATTTCCTCATGCAAAATCTCCATTGCAACAAGATTCACGAAGAGGAAATGCAGTTTCATACCGGAACACCTCAAAGCCTGCCTGTTGAAATGCATTTAGGCAGATATCTCTTGTGAATCGCGAGGGATTTAGGAGCCACATCAGGTTTTATCTGAGCTTCATACTAAAAATCATGATAATTTTGAAAAGCTGTATTTCAAACCAGTGTTTTGGTCGATGGGTCAGGGACCAGGAGAATCTTGTTTTACTCTAATGGGATTGCTCATCCTCAATTAACAGGATTGGAAACATCACACCACGGAAAAAAGACAAGTTTTAAAGGAATCCCTGGTAAATGTCCCACCCATGAAGCATCCTGGAATGAGAGGCACTACAACCATGTTATTTGCGGACTGCTACTCCAGTGACCATCTCCGAGACAAACTCAGGTCTTTTTTACTGAGTTGATACTGGAGTTAGCTCTTGAAGTGTGTTATAAGTATGGGTAGGCTTGACTGCACGTTTACAATTAGCTAGAACAGCGGTTAAACCAACAGCAAACTGGGTCCAGTCTGAAAAAAAAGCTGCGGTGGCAAAGGAGGCAGCTTGGTTAGAAGCTTATGAATTAGGCTGGTTCCAAAAACAACACTCTCTCCCTCTCTGGCTCCTAATGTTTCCTTGCCAGACAGCGGCAAGAGCTATGTGAATTCTTGGAAAATGTCGGTATACTCCTCTAGCACATAAAAATGCAACAACCATCTGATGCCACATAATCGCTACGTCTCCTTGTGTCACAGCAACCGTTCTGCCGACTTTCAAAGGCGCTTTTGTTTTATACTTGACCAAACTAGGCTGCCTTGACTCGGAAGGCATCGCTCGTATCCATTTCTCCTCGAACACAAGGCACACACACAGTGTGAGACACAAAACACCGCAGCAGGTGTGATGCCAGGTAGAAGAGGCGACGTACTGAGAGAGGAGAAGAGGACAGAGCTGGATCTGTAAGGAGAGAAAGCTGCAATTTCTTAAGACAGCCCTTCAAGCTCTAAATAAAGCATTTGAAAACAAGAGCCCTTCACCCTCCATGGTCTTGGCATCCCGTTTGAACTTGAAGATGCAGCCTTTGGCAACAGCTGATTGCGTGCTAAGTTTCAGGGGGAGCTGCAGCCCTTAGCCTATAAAGCATTTCTGAATGGTCGCTCCACAGCAGATCTGGTTCTGCTTCAGCCCAGCCCAGATCCAGGGTAAAATCATGGAGTCAATCCTGATTGTACTGGAGCATATCCACAAAAGATACAGCCTCTGAATTTTATGTTAGGAAATATTTAAAGAGTCCAATTCATTTCCTAAAGACATGAGCCATTAAATGGCAATGACTTTCACACACTCACCCGAACAAGCTACTTCCAGCTCCCTGAGCCAGGTTCAGACAACTAAATTCGGCACCTAATAGCAGTATGTCCCTGGGCTCCCTCCTCTAAGTCCTTCCCCTCCAGACCAGAGATGTGGTGAGTCTGGAAGCACCTCTAAGGTAGCTGAAGTGACCAGATCTCTGAGTCTGGATGCCTTGAGTTAGAACTGCAAGCACAGGCAGGATGAATCCAGGCCATCTGTGACCAATTCTGACACCGAGTTAAGTCACAGGGAAGTGAACCAAACCTTTAAAAGAAGTTTCTTTGTGAATGTGCCCAGGGATCCAAGTGTGGAAGAAAATTTTGCTCCTTCAGCTCCAGAGTGAATGAAAGCATTCACGGAAAAAAGAACAAGGAGTTTTTTCCAGGGAAACATTCCATAGGTTCATCGCCAGCAGTGAAACAAGATGTCAACAAATGCAAACAGTGGTTGCTTTCTCTGAGACAGTGCTCAAATGTCACAGGGAGACTCCAACCAGCCCTTTGCACTGGCACCACTCTGCAGTTTCCCACAGGGTGGGACAGATTTTCCCTGCAGGAGCCAGGTAGAAGATACTGGACACAGCTGGGCCACAAGCAAACAGTGCCTCCAACAGTGGCACCACAAAGAAACAGGAGAAGGTCTGGTTAGTCTGGGAGCTGCCTTGTGCCTCCCTGCACCAGCTAACATCAGGATGATCACCAGTAAAATTATGTCTGACTCCACACATGTGCCAGATCAGTACGTGGTGTAAATCCACTGAGCCTCCTTGATCTGGATCCAATCTCCAGCTAAGGTGTCCGCAAGCTGACAAGTTTCACTGACCCCAACTAAAAAAGGGGCAGTTCCCATTCCCACTGCTAGCAAGCCAGAAGGTCACAAATGACACACTGTGGTAAGAGGCCTTTTGATATTTTAGAAGATTTAAAGAGCTTTCTGTGTGCTCAGATCCAAGCATCCAACACTCAGAAAGAGCAGACAATCTCTTTGCTCCAAGGGAAATCTCTGGGCATTCATGTGATTGCAGCTTTGGACTCAATCGTCTTCCCTTCTGCTCACACAACTGAGCTGTACTGGGTGTAAGACCAGAGAGGGCTTGGGGCATGGAGAAAACAAAGCCCTGAGTTGTCATGAGCTCTAGTTCTTGGCAGCACAGTCTGGCATTGACAGAAGTGAGGAGGAAATGAGCAGCAGAGCTCACACTGTAGAAAATGTGAAAATGTAGAAAATATCCTTACTATGTTATGAGTCTTGGCAGAGATTGTCTTGACACTGTCAGGATCCCAGATAACCAGATCAGCATCCGAACCCACTGCAATACGGCCCTTCCGCGGGTACAGGTTAAAGATTTTAGCTGCATTTGTGCTGGTCACAGCAACAAACTGGTTCTCATCCATCTTGCCAGTCACCTGGGGAAAGACAAAAGGAGTCACTGCATTAGCCAGGTGCGGACCACTCTGAAAAGCAAATAGCTGACAGTGCAGCAGATTCCAAATCATCTCTACAGGGGCAAAAACCTCAAGCAGAAGGACCATAACAAGCATCTGGGGGGAGATAATAACCCACTGCTGCAGCTCTTTCAGCTCTCAATGCCTAGTTGCAGCCTAAGCCTACGACGCATGCGACATACCACAGCCTTATCCCAGATGATGGACATCCTCTCTTCGGTCCCATTGGTTCCTTCAGGGATCAGGGTAAAGTTGTCCTTCCCAACAGCTTTCTGAGCAGTGTTGAAGGTGCAGTGGGCACTGCCAGTAACTTGCAGGTCTCCACTAGAAAAGACAATGATAGGTATTTAAGATATTTTCTTGTCACAGGTTTACTCATGAAGGCAAAACAGCCTTTTGCTTGCTGGCAACAACAGCTATTTTTATCCCCCACTTGCCTCATGATGAAGCACACGCTGTACGAACACAAAGAGCTCTACTCACCAGGCCAGTAGTGAGTTGAGAAAATCAGGAGTGGTTGGGTCAGGACTCAGCGGTGGGGAAGTAACAAAAGCTGCTGCTTTAGCCCAGTTCTTGCTCCAGTAATGAGAGCCATCGGTGCCCAAGCTGGCTGTGATGGGCTCTCCATACACCACAGTGCCTACAGGACAGGAACACAGACAAATCCACTGTGAGCACCAAGAAACACGCATCTCCAGCTTGGCTTCCAGGCATAAAGCATCCTTCTGAAAAAGGACAAGTTGGGTAAGTTGCATCAGCATCACATGCTGCAGGGTTTCTTGGTACTGCCTCGTAAGTGTGTGATCAGAGAGACACAACATTGGATTGAGTTCAGTGGCCTGCAGAACCAGATGATCAGAAATCATTAAACTCCTGGCCTGTTCAACGCTCCTCAGAAACTATGTCATGATAGTAGGGGCATGTTTTCACAAGGAAATTCTTAATTTCACATGCCTATCTTGAGATGTCTAAAGAAATACTGAGCATTTCAAAATTTCAAAAATCCATCCCTCAGAAGTATCCAAACATCTAAGTAAAATGATTGTGCTTGAAAGGGTTCCTGTGAAGATTCGTTGCACTGTATCCTGGGCCAAGAACCTTATGAAAGAGGCTGAGGGGAACTGTAAGGGTGAGGAGATCCAGTCTGATCCAGAAGGGATGCGGAAGAAAAAGAATGAAGAAAAAAGCACCTGCAGTACCTTTATAAACGTGTTCGTATTAAAGATCCAACAAGACTGGGTTTATTGGAGCAGGCTCGGTGCAGAGATCTAACAGAAACCTCCTATCAGGAAAGTTTCCTGCCTACAGAGCAAGCCCATCCCAGGGGAAGGACTGGTGTTTCTGGCTCACAAACCCAGCTCAGGTAAACTGAGTGACTCCCCCAAGGGTACACAGTAAATCTGTGGCAGAACTAGGAAATGAAATTGGATCTTCTGACTCTGTGTCCAGTTGCACTAACCACCAGTGCATCCTTCCTCTTCATTAACATTTTTGGAACCACATGAAGGAACGGCAGATCCTTAAGGCCACAATACTTCACAAGCTGGAATGCACCAGCAACATCTGCACCCCAAGCAGATGCAAGATGCTGCAACTTCAAAAGCAACGCAAGCTAGTAGCCCCACAGATCTGCTCGCCAAATGAAGCCTTCCTGAAATCTCTGTAAAGTGCCTGTCTGTTTGGTTTCTGAGCCCAGACACTTTGTGGATTTGTATCTGCCTGCAAAAGACGTGGGTAGTTAAAATACTAACCCTAAATGCTTCCATCAGAAACAACTGGCAGAGGCAACCCCAGAACTGGTCTGCAGGGTCCTGCACACCTCACCATGCAGAGTACAAAAACATGATCTTTCACATATTCTCTGAGCTCCCGTTATGTCTATCAGCTCTCCAGCTAGGTGGGAAAGAGCGCGTTAGTCGAGGCAGAACGATGCGTTAACTGGGTTCACGCTGCTTCCAGGACCACACTGGAACAGGAGGTGTGGTGGAAGCAGGGGGGATCCATCAGCAGAGGAAGAGGCTGTCTGACATCACTTGCCACAAATAGGGTTACAAAATCGGAACAAGGCAAAACACACGCTGGCTGTTAATGGGAGGCCTGTTGTGGGCCGATACATTGGGAAGATTGTTTTGCAGGGAGCAACGTTTTGAGCTCCCGGGGTCTGCAGGGAATCTCCTCCATACAAATGCCACTGGCAACATCTGGCTTTAAATAACGCTCGTTCTTTTCCATTTAGCAAATCAATTCTGTTTTGTTTCTGCCTTGGATAGTCTTCAGTTATGTTTCCTCTGTTGCTTGGGAGGGCAAGGCTAGTGTGTGTGGCCCTCCTGGGTTACCCAGTTGGGCAACTGCACAGTGTTTAAATTGAATTATTTAAATAAAGGAACAGAGAATGGCGTGCCATTTATATCCTTATAAGGAGAAAACGCCATCTGAATGAAGACTGCATATGCTAGTTCACTCAGGAGGCCAAGTAAAGCCAGTTCTGTGGATCATTCATCGGGGGCAATCCCAGCACCTTTCACAGGCAGGGTAACATCCAGCCAAGTCAGGCTGTGTTTTACAGCTTCTGTGATGTAAGTGTATGGTCCCTCATCCCACTGCTCCTACCTACTCGCCAGCTGGTGGTCGCAGGGGACAGCAAGCACAGCAAGAGAGTGTTTTTGTTGATGCTGCATCTCTGAGGTGCACATCTCTCTGGTCCTTTGCCCAGAAAAAGGAAGGGCTGCTTCCCTGGCCTGTAGGATGGAGTTGCTCAGCCACATCAAGTTGTTTTTCTGGGGCAATGCAACATGCAGCCACTTCTGTGTGTCAACACATCTTCTGATTTCAGCATGATCTCCACTAATGAAGCTAGGAGAGGAAGGTTTACCCCAAACAGCTTGAGCTGCTTCCACGCCATGAACAGAAAAAGATGCCCTGGAAATCGGTCCTCCTCACCAGCTCTGAACTCATTTAACAGGAATCATGGGACCAAAATACTTCTGAGCCAATACACAAACACAAATCTGTTTGCTGTGGTAGGAAATTGGCTCTTCTCACACCAAACACCCAGATGGAAAGTGATGTCATTTGTATATTCCATTCAGGCTTATTTGGACTGCATAAAATTAAATCCAACCCTTCTGAAGAAAGAAGGGGGAAATCATCCCTCCTGCTTACTCACCCAGAGCCGCTTTAAATAGAAATGAAGGGTTTAGTCACAGAATAAAGCAGGGAGACAGGCACTCACTGTGCTTTGTAACCCTTGCTCCTTGGGGGGCAAGCCAGGGGAGTCAGGACGCGGGAGAAGCCACTTCATTGCTCAGAGGAGCTCAGCTCCCTCACGGACCTCGGTTAGAGACAGGAGACACAAGGCAGCAGCATCCACTGCAGGTCTGAGTCTTGCTTCTTGCAGCATCCTCAGGCAGAGTTATCAGAGGTGGTTGCAATTCCCAGCCTAACCCAGACTACCAATCCCAATTCCTGTTTGGATGCCAGGCTGTGAGTTACGGCACACGAGGAGTATCTACTCGACAAGCAAGAAGCACACTGGACAGCTGGAATCTGTACCCTCTTTGGCTACTCCAGCTAAATCCAACAGGACTCGTGAGTCAGAGCCTCTTGGAATCACTTCTGACCCCAGGAAGCAGCTCAGCAGAAAGCACCAAGGAAAGACTACAGCTGCTGGAAGGAGGACACAGCTTGCAGTCTCCAGGGGGATTCATTAAATGGAGACAGCATGGAATTACTCTGTGATAAAATGAAGGCATGTGGATCAATGTGGTAGGATGAGCGTGGTTAGAGAGGCTCTAGGCTGAACAGAAGAAATGGTTCCTGGCACTGATAAGACCACTGAATACTTTTTTGTAGGAGATGAGACAGAAGCAGTTGCTTGGGACCTTTTTAAAAAGAGCCTGGACAATAGCACTGGAAAAAGAAACCTTTCCTGGAGGGATGAAACTCATGTTGGCAAGGAGTTGAACTGCATGAGCTAAGAGGGTGTTCCATCCGAGGGACATAACTTACCCTTTTTCCTGGCTTGAGCAATGACATCAGCAGCACTTTTGCTCATCACCTTGGTGATATAAAGAGGGCAGTTGGTTTGGTTGGCGATGGTTATTGCCCGGTTCACAGCCTCTGCCTCCACCTGAGAAATAAAGTCAGCAGCAAGTTAGTGTGGCAACATCCCTATGTTAGCACATCCCCTTCACCTTCAGAGGGTCCCAGCCTCTGCTTTCACGGGAAAACAGGGCGTGCAGGGCCAAGATAAGAGACTTTCCACCTCTCCAATTCTGAGGCAGAAAAATGCACAGTGTAATCATGATAATTAAAATGACATCAAGCTGTAGTCCCCTCTCATTACTACCTTTTCTCCCAGGCTGCTTTAAAGTCACTCTGCAAGCAGACTAAGTCCTAAAACAACACTCCAGGTGCTCAAGGTCAGGATGATTAAGCCCCTTCTTTAACCTAGACAAAAATAAGCAACTAAATGTTGACTCAACAAGACTATTCATGTTCCAGCCCACGCGGAAGAGAGATGCTGTAGCCACATACTCTGGTAAGCCACGTTTGCAAACAAGCCTCCTAAATTGTACCCTCTGCAACAATATCTGGCTTGGGATCTGACAGAGTGTGAACCATCCCATAAATCAACTTATTCTTGCATGTGTAGGGAGATAACCTCAGTAAGACTGCGGGTCACATTATAACTGCAGCCTTAGAATGAGCATAATCACTCTGCAGACTTTTACAGATCACACATCCTAATCAGAGCAGTCCAGATGACAGATTTAACAATGGCTGCCACCAAGAACTGAGCCTGCAACACCACAGACATCTTCCAAGGGAACAGCAGAGGAAACCAAAACCCAGAGCAATCAAGACACCTGATTCCCAGGTTACCACCACCTCCTGTGGACTCCACTGGGACTGGCACACGCTCAGCACTTTTGAAAATCTGTTCCACAGCAACTTATTGCAGGCCAAGCACCATCCTCCGTCCCAGAATCAGAATGCATCGACTGCTGGCTCCTAGCACCACGTTTGATCCACTGAAAGAAGCACCTGAACTGAAGGAAGTGGGATATTCACCACACTGATGTCCAAGTGCCCAGAACAGCTCTGCTCACACCGACAGCACTTGTAACGCTTGCTCTGTTTGCAGCTGGAATGCCCCAGAAAAACAACATGACGACAGCTGGGAGTTAAAGAAAACCAGCCCCCCAGACCCAGCAGGTTGGCTTCTAGGGCCAAAAGGGTTAAAGCCCAGCCTGTGACCATGCCAGGGCTGGTGACTAACCCTCCCCAGGCAGGGTGATGTACAGAAGGGGACGTTTTCTGGCCCAGCTGCCCCATGCAAACGGAAAAGGCTGCAGGGAAGGGTGTTTATTCCAAGACATTTAACTGGAGTACGCCACAGCCAGCAGCATTTGCAGGGAAGACAGAGGCTGAAGGAAGAGCCAAGAAAAGCATACTTGTCCCTCCTGAGAGACCAGGAGAGAACTCAGAAAGGACAATGCTTCCAGGCAATGGCATCAGTTTGCATTTAAAGCAGGTCTGCACACAGCTCTGTCACTGCAGCACTTGAAAGTCGTTATTTCCACGCTGTGCCTCAGTTTCCCCACTTACAAAGCAGAAATAAAACAACACGCATCTCCAGAGTTTTGACCAAAAGGCATTTGAGCAACTGCTAAACAGGAGGAGAAAATAGAAAAAGGCTGCTGAATTCTTGCCTTGTGCCCAGATGCTATGGTGACAGGCACATAACAATAACCCAACAACTAGTCCAAAGGGGAATGTTTGCAATTACCAGTATGCATTAGAAGCCCTAGCACAGCAGTTCTCTTGGAAAAAAAAAAAGACAGACATTTCCTGGAGCACTTGGACTCCTTGTGCTTTCAGCGTTTTTGTGGCTAACATAAAAACTAAAATTGACGGATCTCTCCAAAAAGTCATCACAGACTGATCGGAGCTACGAGGGGGAGAGTTTTGCAGAAAGTGAAGGGTGATGCTGACTTGGGGTGGTGGTGTCTTAGTGAAAGCTCCCTTTCCTGGCTGAACATGATGAATATCGTCACCTTGGCTCAACCCAGGTTACTGAGGTGAGCAAGCTGAACCCATGAGTCAGCAGCGAAACTTAAGCCTTAATTTGTGCCTTCTGCTCAATCTGGGAATTCAGAAGATGTGTATGCTCCAAGTTAGACACAAACACACACGGCCAAACCCTGAATGCTTCGCTCTGATGTAAGCCTCACTGCACTGAGAGTTTTCATTTATAAACATTTCAGACTTGTTCAACAACTCCTGCTAGTTTGCTGCGGATGCAGATGTGAATTGAGCAGCTCTTCAGCAAAACGACAACCATCATAAAGTTCTTAGGACAGGTCTTATGCTCTGTAAGGGGCGGCGTGAAAAGCCAATTCTAGTGTTAACAGCACCCCAGAGTGATACCAAGAAACATCCACTCCTGAAGTCAACATACGGATCTGCAGCCACCCCCAGAATCTGGCCTTTATCATCAGCCAGCTTAAAGGGAATTGTATGTTTTTAAAAACACAATGTTACTCCCACATAGGAGAAAAAGAGGGGAGGGAACCAGATGACATCGTTTCCTGCTCTGTTTCCTATGACTTTAAAGGAGGAGAGTTTCGGACCAAGTGCTTCCACTCTGCACAGACAGCACAGCTGAGCTCAGCCGCGCAGAGGCTGCCCAGCGCGCTGGGACGAGGCTTTACTGATCCTCATCTGAGGCAGCCACGTGTCCTCAGGCAGCCTTCCTTGCTATACCGAGAAAGAACACATTTCTGCACAGCACAGGAGACGGATGTAACAAACCAAGCAAGCCAGGGAGCCACACAGTTCACACTTTAAAGCTCCTGCTCCACTAAGGGTGAGCTTTGAAGCAGCCAGACAAGACAGGGTAATTTCACAGCCAGATCCTTCAAGGTAAGGAGAAGCCTTCCTTTGAAGTCAACAAAAGTTTAGGGGTGCTCTACAGTTGAGCCCCAAGTGTCATGTCAGCATCTGGTTTTGCTCTCCTGATGCAAGCCAAAAAATATGTTAAAAAAAAAAAAAAGAAAAAAAGAATTGCAGGGGCGGGTGAGTGGAAAGCTCAGTGCAAGTGTTTGCTCACAACTTCCAGGAAGCAAAAAAATCTCAGCTCCCAGAGCCAAACACAAATTCTGTAAGGATTCACATACTGCCCAAGTCCAGCATATTTTTTTCCCCTTCTCTATGAAGCAACAGAATGATTTATATTGTTACTGAAATGTCTCTGGATGCTGCTTGTCTGAACCAAGGGGAGGAACTAGAGAGGGAGCATGAGGGGCACGTGTGGATGATCTCACACCCCCAGCTTCCAGCTGCCACATCTGGCAGTCAGAAAAGCCCCAGTATCTCAGAGGAACAAAAAGAACTGCTCATACGTAACGGATGGACTTCACAAACTCAGAATGTCATGGTGAGATGTCTAGCTTAGAGGTATCGAAAGACTGGAAACGAAGAATGCAATGGGAACCAACCTGAAAAGCAACGTTTTAAGGGAGATTTATTTTGAAGACCTAGAGGGAGTGAGAGGGATTGCGGTCTTGACACTAGATAAATCCAAGCAATGCACAAATATTATAAATTGGGGGAATAAATGCAGTAGAGTCCTCACCTCTTCAGGTCTGCTCAACACATGCCCTTCAGGCCCTGTGATCCCCAGTTCCAGGATCCTTTGCTGCTCCTAAGGCAGAGAGAAAAAAGCGCAAGAAAAAGATTTAAAGCAACACATTTTTTTTTTTTCAGCAAACACAGCTGTTTGAAAGAGGTACAAGTGAGATCCTGGGCATCTGTGCTAGCTAATAATCACATGGGGCTTTACATAAGGGCCTTACAACCAGAGTTCTGTCCAACTTCCCTTGTTGAGAATAACCAGAGCTCACTAAACCCTTGCTGATTTGTTCACAGGAGGTCAGGGAAACCTTTTATTTTCATTTGCTTCCCACTGGGTTCATAGCCCCTCAACTTTTGCTACTCATTTGCATCTATAAAATAATCTCTAAGATGGGGCAAAACAGTATCTCATGAAAAAAATCATCCTGCAACTGCAGTCAGCTGGGCTCAAAGACTCAGGTGGGCTCTCAACCAGTCAGACAATGCAGAAACGCTCTGCAACAGCAAGTGCTTCATGCTTGAGATATAATGGATAAAATGAGCTGGAGATCAGATTAATCCAAATTCATTATTAACATTTCCTCTTTGTTGCTGTTTAAAGGATGAACAGATCCCAGACATCAGCATCCCAGGTACTGTATGAAGCCATTTCTCTTCCCACTGGAAGCTATTTCCACTCCCCCTGGTTTTAGTTACCACAGGATACTTTATTGTTCACAGTGTCTGTCACACTCACAGTCTTGCACTTATGGGGAGAAGAGCAGAGGTGGCCAATATCCACCACAAACCAAAAGCTGCCACGAAAACCTGCTTTATCAGTGGCAATGAAGGGGATAAGATTCGATGCACAGCTCTGCTTGCATCCTTGACACACCTATGCCATGCTTTTAAGACTCTTGGTGATTATCTGTTTGCAAAGAAGTAATCAGAATTTAAATCCCTCCCAGCATTTTGAAGCTAATAATCCACAGAATAAACACAACATACCTCAGCGATGATGTCACCATTCTCAGCATGCACTTGAGCTGTCGCACCGATATCCCGGATTACACTCAGGACCTCATATATCTGGAAGACAGAAAACACACATGATAATACACCCTGAGCGTACACTCAGGGACACACCTATTATATAGAATATGCTCCAGGCTCCCGCAGCGCACATCATTTTGCAGAATGGAAAAGAGAAAGGGAAGCATTAGGAAATACAAGATGTGGTCTGCTAGATAGATACGATTCATTTTCCTGCCTGCCACTGAATTTCCCAATCTGTACAGTCAGATGCTCCTGATATGGCAAAGCAGCACCATTCAAAAGCCAGGTTTGGTTTATTAACCACACGACACAGGTCTACATCTGGAATGCTTTTAAGAAGCTCACTGGGTTGTACCTGTTTCATGTTTTCATTTACTGGTGCCCAGCATGAAAAAAACCCCTTACACTTGATTTTTACAGAGAACCTGCACCCACCCTTCTCACTGCCTGGGACAGGAGCAGTGTGATTTCCCACTCCAGCAACCAGCCCGAGAGGGCTCAGGCTGAGCAACCACAACTGACGCCAGCTCTATCAATGGTCACTCATTAAAATGTTTACCAGAGTCATTAGAGATAACTGTCATACACCACTGCCTCCTACACTGTTCCAAATGACTCCTAGACATTCCTCTCCTCCTACCACGCTCAGAAATATAAACTGCCAAGCCCAACAATTAAATGTACCCAAACGTATCCACAAGAATAGCAAATGGGAGGGAAATTCCTCTTTCAGGTCCCAGTGATTCTAACGCTAAAGCCAGAAAGAAACCCACTTCTGGACCAGGATCGGTTTCAGCTTATGCACACACAGAACAGTTATGCCAGAGATCTCACTGTCCTGCCCCCCGCCTAGGCATAAAGCAGCAATTTATAAAACTGCCACTGCTTCCACAGCAAAGGAGCTGGAATAAAACCTCACATCTCTCAAAATGAGGGCTTTGCCATTGCTTTCTCCAGCCAAGCCCTTCAGGGTTTGTTGTTGGTTGGGGTTTTTTTTGTTAAAAAAAAAAAAAAAAATTAAAAAATCTTCAAACCAAAGCTCTGGGTACTGTGGCAAATCTTAGGTACTGTTACGCATACAAAGCCTGAAACCAGAAGAGAATGTCAGATCTAAGAGTATTGAAATTAAACCCTTACAAGAGCCTCATGCACAGCTTGCACAGACAGAAGCATATGAACATTAAACCTTCCTACCTGAGAATCAGTGAGCTGAAAGCGATCTTTGAAAGCCATGTAAACCAAAAAGGAGTTCACACCTGGTAGAAGGAGAGCAAAGGAATTATTTTGACATAGAAATGGCAGGCACAGACAAAGCTTCGAACCACAGAGTTTGTCATAAGGAGATGTCCCCCTCAATCAGCCCCCCAGCAAGCAGTAATGATGGGCAGACAAATAAATGACTTTAATCTGCTGCGCGACGTGGACACGCATGATCCCAGCATAAAGCCAGGATCTCCTCAGCCACGTGGCAGCTATTAATACCCCTGATGAGAACGGAGGAGCCTGCACTCCAGCCGTGGGGACAGCTAAACCCTTGGGCTGCCACTTAACACTGAAGTAAGAATTCTGTGGATTCAGCACTGTACGAGGCTTAGTAAAAAAATAAGCAAAATGCATCACACCCAAAAGCAGAGACTGGGTCTGCCTGCCTGATCCCTCACTCCCTATTGCGAGAGCGATGGGAAATCCGTGTCTGTGAGCGTGTCCTCCTCTGCTGTGTTCGCACTGACCAAGGCACACAGGGAGTGCTCCTAAGTCAGCTTTCCCTCTCCTGCTCTGAACTAGTGCTCTTACCCAACCTGTGGGAAAGCACTCATTAGGATATCAAAGGCTGGGTTTCTAAACTACAAACAGGATGGAAAATCACTCTAGCCCAAGGATGAAACGTCAGGGAAATCAAAGAGGGGAAAAACCTATGAGGTCATTTAATTCAGCTCTTCTCCACTTCTAGCAAGCAGTGCGGAATTGTTGCTTCTGGGCCTGATTCTTCCCTTGTTTACAACAGTTTAACGGTCCAACCTGTTGCCTACATGTACTAGCAAAAACAAAACAACCTCCACTGAACAAAGGTCTTCCCTCTGCAAGGCAGCAGCAAGAGATTCACCTCCTAACACCCACTGCAGCGACACCACCATGCACCATCACCCTGAGCCCTCCACAACAGGATGGGCCAAGCCCAGAACAGCTTTATTGAGATGTAAGAGTAAAATATTTCACAATAGCCCAACCTAATAGGGGAGCCAGTCCCAGAACCGCTCCTTTGAGCTTTCAGTAACAGAACTTACCATGATCTTTAACCAGAGCTTCCATCTCCTCCTGGACACCTTTATGCCACTCGGTGATATCCACATGCAGAGAGTAGTCGCAGCAGGATTTGCTGTCTGCCCATTCTCGCCACTGGTCGAACGCAGTCAGCAAACTGGTACCTGGCTCAGGAACCACGTGATCAACTGGGAAAGACAACAAAAGCATTGGGAAACGGCTGGTGCAGTAGCTCTCCTGGATGTCCAAGACAGAAAGCGTGCTTTGCAGAGGCTGCTACAAAACCAAGACATCTTCCCCGTAAAATATCCGAGTTTGAAAGACCTGGTTTCTAAAGCCCCACATCTGAGAATGCAGCCAGGAAGCAAATTACAGACCCAAAGCTGAAGGAAATAGTCCAGTTACTACAGCTTGTTTATTGTAATTGTTTGTGAATGGAGCAAATGAAATTCCTGGGGCAGCAGACACAAACCGTTGCAAAGAGCTCCATAACCATCGCTCCCGTTTGGTGACAAACAAACAATAACACAGGCAGGATCCCCTGTGAGCATCAGTCAGCAGCTTTCAGTTCTCAGCACCTCATGTTCCAGCAGTGACTCTGTCTGTGCTCTGGACATGCTAGAAAATGCATCCAAAGAGTGCAAAGATGTATTTCTGCTGGCACGCACACAGCGACAACCACGGACTCCACACATGGACCAGAGTGGCTTTGGGCTACTCATCCCATTAGAGCACCTTCCAGAGACCACGTACAAGAGAGGACTGGAAGAAGCAGGACCAACAGCCTGTCTTGGCTGGAGAGACACCTCCTGAAACAAGAGGGTCCTGATTGCCTCTGGCATCTGCTCAGGCTGATCCTCATTCTAGCCTAACACGTTAGGAACAGCAGGAACCGGGTTCACAGGCAGCAACAGGACTCCACCGGTGCTACAGATGCAGAACGGCCTCAAAGGCTAACAAAAGAGATCTGGATCTGAAGGTTTAGTGTCCCTCCTGGTTATTTCAATAGCATTCAAATTTTTATTTGAATGCGCAGGATCTCTAACATCTTCCCGAGACACATAGAAAGAAAAGAAGCAAGCCAGTATCTCAGAAATTGAACTGCTGCTGAGAGCAGAGGAAAAGCCTGCAGGACTTCAGGGGTCACGGACTGGGCAGGCACTGCTGGGGAGGAGGAGAGAGCCCTGACTTGATTTTACATCAAACCACAGAAAAAAAATAAAAATTTGCTTCAATTATCAGCAGAGAATTTCAAGCAGTTTATTTTTAACTTTACTGGTGGGTATCTGGGCTGCCATCAGCTCAGCAGTCAGCTCCAAATCACAACTGGGATCAGAGACAAAGTCCTTGGGCCCTTCTCAGTGAAGTACAAAGCTTTGCTTCGGCCCCACGCAGACATGTCAGCCTAGATTTACGGGTTTTGCACTGCCTCAAGAACTGGATTTACACTGGGAGCTCTTGACCTGCTGCAAAAGCAGTCCTGCTCTCCTGAACACCCCACGAGCTTCGGCCACCCGAGTCAGTAATGACGTCTCCGGTGTTCGAGAAGTGCAAACGCTGCAGAAAGCCGAGGATTACCCAAAACCATCCTTCCCGCAAAGCTTGGCCCACCCTCTCTCCTTTTTGCAAAGGTGGCTACGTGACAGATAGCAGAACAGCAGTTAAAATATTTGTGCTTTTCCAAAAGGCTTGTGTTTGCCCCTCGAAGCATCACGCGAGCCTGCAAAGGGGAGGATGCGATGTACAGTTCTCTGCTGATATGTTGGCAGCACAGCCGCAGCGGTGGCTTAGGGGATGAGGAGTGGCTGGTGGCCTTCGTCCGCCCAAAGGGCAGCATCCTGCCTATGAGAGAAATCTGTGCTATGAGTGAAAGCTCTGAAATTTGCCTGGTGGCTGGCATCAGATCAAGGATGTGCTTTTCGCCACCCTCGGGAAAAGCAATCCAAATTTAACCAGTTGATACGCTGTCCTGTTTTTAAAAAAATAATCCAATTTCTGTTCCCCAAGCTCCTCCTCCGCAGTGGTCAGAAAGCTTCCACTAACTTCCAGACCGAATTTTATCTTGGCCAGTACATAGCCCCTTGTCACCCTGCCAAAGTTAATCTTTAGCTTAAGTAGTATGAACAAGAAGAAGAAAAATAACATTCTCTCTGCATTACCAACGGCACAGAGAAAACCCAGGTTTCGCACAAGTGGCCAGCGCCTTAACACAAGAGCTGTCTTCCTCAGTCTGCTAACTAAAAAAGCAGAAAAAAAAAAAAAACCACATTTAATCTCTAACATGCCACAGTAATATATCCATCTCTACTTGGACAAAAGGTGCCCTAAGGGCTCCATCATCCCCGAGATGATACATGGCTCACGGGCATCAGGAAATTCTGCCCGGAGACACCAAGGGGTTAATGCAGTGGAGTCTTCACAGCCCAGCACAGAGCCCCTCGGAATGACGCTGGTGTGTAGCATCAGAGCTTTATCACCATCTTATTTCATGCGCTGCCCAAGTATGACTAATGTGAGTTAGTGGGAGTGGGAGAGGGGGTAAGGGAGCTCTATCAGATCTTCGACAAAGTCAAGCCACAGCTGGTTGCAATAAGGATAAGGGTTGGAGGTAGTGGTGCATATGTGCATGAAAAGGCAGCTCTGGGGATTAGGAATATCTCACATGGAAGCTGTGCTGCTGACACATCTCATAGCAGCTCCCTTGAGTTCACCAAGAGCCAAATCACCCATCATCCCCATCAAAACAGAACACAGTCTGTTTCCATAGCAGCTCTCTGCCAGGCAAGTATTACTGATCAACCACTTCGTTATGTTCACGTGGAAGAAGTCAGTGAGAAGAAGGGCTGAATGTGCAAGGTAAGCCAAGAGCCTTCAAAAGCCTGTGACTTAACTAGTCCAAAGAGACCCAGCAAAGGAGCAACATGGTAGAGTATACCATGGGATGCCTGACACGTAGCATCACGGAGCAGGAAGGAAGCTGTGCTGCCACAGGTGAGGCAGCAGAAGCAGCAGATGATGCACGTAAGACAGGAGGAAGGTGGATGCAACCCCAAATGCTAGTCTAGAGGTAATTCAGAGACAAATGAAAACGTCTCCTCAAATTTTACCATCCTGTGTTACAATGGAAGGGGCCAACCACATTGCATGATCGTGGCCTACATCCCTACCTGCCAGGGCTCACAAAAGGGTTGGGTTTTCAGAGTTTTTTGTTGTTTTTTTTTTTTTAAATATTAAAAACATAATAGCTAGAGCCTAAATCAGTAAGAATGAGCCTAGATCCTTTAAAGGAGAAGAGTCAAGATTGATTCTTTGCCTGATGTTAAAAGAACTGAGCATTGCAACTACTTCTGCCTATTGGTATCGATAGGAATCGCTCACATGCAGCTCAGAGGAAGTTCTTCCAGCCCTCAGGCACAGCTCAAGAGCTCAGAATAAAACAAAAACCTTTTTCTTTAAGGTCCCTGTGCTTCGGAGCAGTACAAAGCAGCTGATGAAAGCTCCATCCCCTGTGTTCCCACAGCCCTAGGTTCCCAAGACGACCCTTGGGCGTGATCCACCACAGGACCACGGACACAAAGTCTTCTGACCCACCGGAGCACACAGCAAACCCAGCCGTGGAGATAGCCCTGGAGGCTTCCCATGTGAAAAGCAGTGTGCTGTCCTGACCTCGC
>NW_010108622.1:0-1855 GCF_000699245.1 Pterocles gutturalis | reverse complement strand
TCTCCCGAGAGAACCCGACAGCTTACTGCCCCATCTTCTGTTCCTCCATCTCAGAATCTTGGAATCCAGGAATGTTCAATTCCTGCAGCCGCTGGAGTGGCCTCACGCCTGCAGGACACACTCAAGACAAACTGTTGTGACACAGACTGTTGTCACCCCTTTATTCTCTAGACCACTACAGCCTTGATCTCCTCGTGCTTCCAAGCCCAGATGTTTTCCTCCTGTTGTTGATTATTGCTGTACAAATGATGTCAGATGCTGAGGTCTGAAAAGGAAGTTGCCAGCTCAATTTAAGCTCAAAGCTTGCTCCAAAAACAGAAACAAAAGGAAGAAAAAAAAAAAAAGAGAAAAGGAAAAGATCATTTAATTATCACTTCATCAGTACTAAAACCTTCAAAGGAGGCATTAAATAGCTTGTGGTCCTTTTAGTGGCTCCCTGAATCAGAATGAATTTCAGACCTAATCCTAATATTTCTCTTTATTTAACATACACTCTCAGCAAGTTAAACGGCAAAGCCAAGGTTAGGATTACAGTGGTTTCTCAGCTATGAACAGAAAACATTCTGCAGACAGATTTTAACCTTCTGAGATGCAGAATCCAAAATGCAAAAGTCTGTGGCTTAGAAGCAAGCAAGATGGTTTACATCAGCAAAGTAACTGCTTTAAAAAAAAAAATAAAGAGGATTTTGTGTTTTAACAAATCATCTAATTTTTCCCTTGGCAAAATACTGATGAGATTCCAGAATTACTGGATAGTCTGTTTATCTTTTTCTCAGACAAACTGAGCGTTCGCCTCCCTTTGGAAGGCGTGGGATTTGAGCACCTGCATACCCACATGCCACGACTGTTCCAGCCACAATCACTAAGACTCTTAATTACCTCGCCAAAGTGCCTGGTTTCGCTCTCCTGTCATTACACACAGTTCCACATGGTTTACAAGGTGCATCTGCTCTTCCTTCCAAGTATTTCAGCTCCCACCCACCATCCGTGGCTGTTTTTCTGCCTGTCTCGCTCATGATCCTTCACTCCTCCTTGGACAGATTAATCAGCTCAAGATTAAAGGCAGACAATAAGCTGAAGTGAGACAACAACACTAACCACCGCCGGCTTATCTGTGCGGCTTTAATACACCAGAGCTGGCCTGCAGCCACGCTGCAATGTTCTGCGTCCAACGAGGCAAAATGGTTGAATGCTGCGGGGGAGAGATAACAACCACCAGTGCATCAGGCACTCGGTGCCAAATGAAAGGGGAAGGCAAAAACTTAGAGGAACTGATTTAAAGGGAACTTCCCAAGTATGGGGGAAGATAAACTAGTATTGTTTTAACATAAGCATGAAAAATCCAAGTAGGGTAGGAGAAGTGACAGCATCAGTTTATAAAGCACCAGCATTTACGAATCACCCCGCTGATCAGTGTGCACATGAAGGGTCTGCTTTAGGCATACTGTTGTTCTTCATTCAGCTGCTCGATCTTCTCACTTATCTAAAACCCACACCGACCCACTGGCTGCACAGCACACTTAAAATGGTGCCGATCTCAGCTTTAAACCGTGGCTTTACAAAGTGTTGCATCACCTCTTGGCTTCCTTTCACAAACTCAGATACATGGTGGCTTTCTGGTCCTTAAGAGCTTTTCGGAAGCAAGGGGCTATCTGTGGCTCTCGCTCAGGCTCTGAACGGGTGCCCAGTCTGAGAACGGAGGCAGCTATTCTGCACGGGCATGGGGGATCACACACAGAAGGCTGGGGAATTTACCCAACAGCCTGCAGCATGCTTTGAGACTGAAGCCATAAAAAATCCCATATAATCTCTCCCTGGCACTTTGAAGCTCTGAAAAAAAAAAAAAAAAAAAAAA
>NW_010108621.1:0-280 GCF_000699245.1 Pterocles gutturalis | reverse complement strand
ACAGCTGCAAGACTTCCCTTTGCTGCTGCTAATTCTCAAGTGCTCTCGCAGCCTTTCCAGGGAAGTATCATTTTGGGGACTGAAAGGATTCTGGATTTTTTTTTTTTTTTTTTTTTTTTAGAAAGAGTTTTAATTTTCTAAATGGAAAAACCAGTGTAATTTCTTCAGGTCACACAGCCCTGCTTTTGGAAGGACTGTTTGAAGAAAGACAACAACTTTGAGGGCTCATTTAGACTTAACTACAGATGGCTGAAGTAGGCCACAGTTGCCCTTGAGGGAC
>NW_010108620.1:26169-28209 GCF_000699245.1 Pterocles gutturalis | reverse complement strand
AGAATAAGTTGTTCCATCACCTTTCCAGTTGTTCCATCACCTCTTGAGCACGATAGAGTCAACAACTATGTAACAACTATCCAAGATGCCTTGGGTCTCAGTGGGTAGCACAAGGTGCAGCACCTAAAACAATCTTCTTCCTATAAGGAGCTTAGTTTGAGGGAACCTTTGGAAGGCCAAGTGAATGATCCCAGATATTCTGATTGTATTCACAGCTGCATCAAAGTGTTGAAGAAATCCAAGCAAACTAGTGAGGCATGGGGTTTTTTTTGCAGAACTGGTTCTGTTATTGTTCCCACCAATTTGCCAAGCAGATATAAAACTCGGTGTGCCTTAGTGTCCTAGGTCATTTGAAATCTGGTTCTGATTTTTTATTATTTTTAAAAGGCTGTGCAGAATGTACCAAGACCTTGATAGATGTGTTGTTTCTTGTTTCTTTGTCAGACTACACTATTCACTAGCTCTTACTTAGCTTCTCACTTGAAATCCCTCAGAAGTCTTGGATGCAGAACATCTGTATCTAGTAACGATTTTTTTCGGATGGTGCTAGTCTTATTAAAAAAAAATAATTTGACATTAAAGATCCTCTTCCCATTCCTTTTGGAGGAGTCACATGCAAAGGAATTTTTATGCCTAGTACTTTCTTTGCCTTTCTTTATCACTCCCCTCTGCCAAAAGGGAATCTGCTGCATTTCTGGTGTTTTTCTCAAGCTTTCTGCTTCTGGTATGTTGAAAATATTTATCTGATTTTTGCACCTGTAGCTGTATCCCAATGGAAAAGCATCAGGTCTCTTTCCTTCATATGACATTTGCTTTGTTTGCTGCTCCTGCTTATCTTCACCTGGGACAGATTTCCAGATTTGTTTGCTGCATTGTACAGACTCTTGGTCCTTCCACTTCAGCTGTACTGATTTGCCTTACGCCATCTTGATTCCCTCAGTGTTCAGAAAAAATTTCCTACTTCCTAGTGTTCCACCAATCCCTTCTTTATCCTGCAGCATTTGGGAAGTAAAGCTTCCTGTGGCCGTAGACGTTCTGCATTGGCGGAGGCTGGATTTTGAGCATTTTTCCTTGAGGTCTGTCAAGCAAAACAGTTCAATGGCCACACTTGTCACTTTTGTTGGTGCCTGTATTTTGCCAGCAGTGTTTATCTGTGTGAAGTGCTCTGCTGGTTACAAAAGCAAGATTGCAACATCTGGGAAGCACAGTGCTCCAGAACCGGTGGAATTTGTATTTATATACAACCATGTTTGAGGCCTTGTAGCAGGCAGATGATGCACCTCAGCTACCATTGTCCTCTCTATTATAAAGAAAGTAGTGTGAGGACCTGGTACAGGTATTGCAATGATTGTGGAGATACCTACTGTACACCCAGGTCTTGCAGTATAACCATGCACAATTGTGTGAATGCCTCTGGTCCAAGAGGCTCCAGGTACCATCAGTTCTTTGTGAATATTCATGAAACAAGATTACCTGTGTTACAGGAAACAATCCAGTGCTCAGCTTGTGTTTTGCATCTTCAAACCTTCCCCTTGGCCCCTTGGAGCTGCAGGGCAATGAATTGACCCTGCAAGGGGGTGAGTGGGGCAGCTCTGCTGTGTACCTGAGGCTGGCCCTGGGGTGGGAGCAAGGAGGAGGACTGAACTGCCAGTTGTGATCAGAGGCAGCAGTGGGGCCCAAAAGTATTCAAATTAAGACATGAGTTATTAGTGTTCAAGGAGGTAAGCAGCAAGAAGGCCAAGTATGTATGTAGATGACATGAAGCTATTTAAATTTGTCAGGAGATGAGAGAATGACAAGAGCTTTGGAGACACATAAGAAAGTTGTGCTCAGCAGCGACAGGAAGGCAAATGAAATTCAGAATGTAGCTGAAGGGAAACTGCAAACTGCATCATACAAAATGTAAACTGTGTAAATACTTCTAGGCTTTGGCATACTGTAAGTGTATCAGGCCAGGCAAGAGCCTGGGGCATCATGACAGGCGTTTCACTGAGGACACAGTGAACACCTCGGTACAAGCTCAGTACTGTTCAGAGGGGA
>NW_010108620.1:25128-26138 GCF_000699245.1 Pterocles gutturalis | reverse complement strand
GAGCAGAGAAGAGATCAGGAGCCATGAAGGGCAGGATGGAAGTAATGCAGAGAAAGGCACCATGCCTCTATGTAAGCCAGCACTGCTCCCCCACCAGGCTGCTGCCTCCTTTTCCAGAACAAAGGATCCGTAGGATGCATAGAGGTGGGCCTGAGCAAACTGTCAGGGAGAAAGTCCCCAAAATTTGGGATTTGTACCTGGAGGGCAATGAGTCAGGAGAGGATGGGAAAATAAGAAAAAAGAGACGTGATAAAAGGCTGTAGAATAGGCTGGGAGTCCCTCTTTTTGCAGCCCTTGTGATAGGAGAAAAGAAAACAGGTGAGGGAAGCAGAAAGCTTTGAATTCAAAACTAGTAAAGAGGAACCATTTTCGCACAGTTAATAAGCAGACCTGAGGGCTGATTGCCGGAGGAGGTCAGAGATCACAAGAAAATAGGGAGATTTAAAGACAGATCGGGCACACATCTCAGCATTGAGAACATGCAGGCTGGTAAAAGGCAAAACTAAAAGTATTACAGGGGGAGAGAGCATCCCATTGTTCATGAGAAGAGAGAGCAAACTGCTGTCGGGCACTGGGAGAGTATGCTCCTGTTGAATATTGGATTGCTCCTTAGCCCCACTGCAGCTAACTCAGCTTTTCTCAATCTCCAGAGCATCTGGCAGGGAGCGGAGTCTGAGCCAGACAGATCCCTCCCAACTTGAAACAACTGCAGCATTATCATTTGCCTGGGAAGATGGGTTGCCTGGGTACCAGGTTGGTCTGTCCTTCCTTCTGTTGGTTCTGTTTCAGTGTCTGCCTGAAATTGCATGAGACAATTGAAGCAGGCAAGTCTACCTCACATCTCTGCTTGCATTTCTCTAGGACTTAGTAGAGAAATGGGTATCATTTTCAGGAAAATACATGGCTAGCTGAGTAGTTAAAGAGCTGTGGAGTCCAGACATGCTCCCCAGAGTGCATTCGTTACCTGTGTGCCTGAAGCTCTTGGGGGAAGGTGAGAGACACACACCAAG
>NW_010108620.1:0-25115 GCF_000699245.1 Pterocles gutturalis | reverse complement strand
CTGAAATAAGGAAAAGCTGACCTGTTAGTGAAGCCCTCTGCTCAAGTCAAGAGAATCTCCCTTCCTAAACACTGAGACCTTCATTTTTGTGCCATCACTTCCTTACTTGAGCAGCCACAGCCCAGTGACCCATATGGGAGAAACTACGTGTGACTATTTACTAGTGAGGCTTTCTTCTTGGGCGGCATGCAATGACTGTTCAAGAGCAGTACCACAGTCCTCCATGGCTGTTCAGAGAGTAGGTGAAGAACATTCTCTAACTAGATTAAACCTAAACACATTGAGGGTCGTGAGAGATGGGACCTGGCAGACTCACGATTACATTAGTAAGCATATCCTTAGCTAGAGGAGAGTGACAGAGAGCCCTAACATCAATGAGAGATCTATCAGGAAAATGTGAGGACTGAGAGAAGGAATAAATGAATGAATGGACAGGGAAAGCCAGACAGGGGGGGAAAAAAAAGACTCTGAAGCACAGTGAAGAGGAGAGACTGAACCTGTGATTTTTTTTTTTCTAGCAGCATTTAATTTCCCCTTCCCCACTGTCAAAATGTCAGAAATTAACAGGCAACTTCAGTAAAACAGAACTGAAAGAGAAAGAGAAAGAGAAAGCAGCAGAGTCCTTAGAAGCTGCTTCACACAGGCAAAGGTAAAGCCGACACTGTCAATAAGGACTATCTTCCACAAGCACACACAGGGGCCAGGGTCTGGTGTTTTGTTTTGGTTTTTTTTTTTTTTTTGGCAGACAGTTTTATTTTAAGTTCTAAAATGAATCTCCAATAAAATACTCAAAATGTCCAACACGTGCCATCCTCTGTGGGGTCCCCTCTGCCACTGAATGAGTGCAAGAGCAGGGCAGTGTGGGGAGAGGGAGAAGAAAGTGAGCAGGGGGGAGAAAATACCATTGGGCTGCAGGAGAGCTGGGTTGCAGCCATCTCCTGTGTTTAAGTGTCCCTCCAGTGAAAGGCTGTGAGAGAGGCCATGAAGGAGGTGCAAAGGGTGGGAGAGAGCAGTGGCACTGAAGCAGGCAGTAGCTACTGGCTCAAGTAGTTCCAATAGCTCCAAAGTGGCTGTGCTGCCTGCCACCTTACTGCAGCGGTGAGTCTCTTCTTGCCATGGTATGCAGCTTCCAGACCCTCTGCAGGTACAGAGTTCCCATGGCCTCCTGCTATATTCATGCCATCCCTAGACCCTCCTGAGAGGTCTGCATGGTGCGCATCTCTCTGCAGCGTGGCACGCAGAGTTTCATCCTCCCATGCAGGCTGGGCCTGGTGTCCCTGCTCCCATCAGCACTCAGTTTGCTGGATCTTCTCTTTCTGGTTCTCCTCCGTCTCCTTCTTCCTCGGCACAGTGACTGCAACCATCCCTTCTAGTGCTGGGAAGGCAGGGGACCGTGCCTGAAAGGGAAGAAAGAGGCAATGTCAGGCATAGGAGGGAGACTGAATGGCATAAGCCTGGACTTCTCCATGCCATGGAAGACATGGTCTTACTGCTTGCAACCACAAGGCTCCTATTCCTTCCTAGAGCCAGAGAAGTGCCCCAGTCCCACTCTCTGAGACAATGCAGTTTCTTCTATGAAAGGCTTACTCAGCACTTATCATCCTCTGTGGTGTCATGGGCATAAGGAATAGCAAAGACAGGATATGCTTAAGAAAGAGCAAAAAATGATCTGGGCAATGGTCAGGCCATTGTCAGGTTCAATGGTATGCCAAATTTTACAACACCTTTTCAGAGACAATAATTAAAGGTGTGAAAGTTTGTGCAACAAGAGATAAGCACAAATTAAAGACAGAACCATTTTCACATTTTGCTTTAACAAGTGACTTTCCAGACAATGGCAAAGAGGTAGATCTCAGGGCTCCTGATAATGGTAAAGTATACAGTGACATACAGGCAATCAGTACAGCAAGAAAGATGAGATTAGTAAAAGAATGGCATGGTATCTCAGCTAAGAGGAAGGGACTGGGATTTTGCTGACAGGTTTCTGTCAGGCTGTACAGAAATGATAAGCATAAGTCTTCAAAGATCAGTTCTGGGACCAATTATTAACGGCACAGAGACTGTGAACATGACCAAGTTGAGGACCCTCATTTGGGAGAAAGAGGATGAACATGTCACCCGAGACCCAGATATTTTGGAAGAATGGAGCAGTAAACTGAATGACAGGATGAATTAAATGCAGCAGTACCAACCACACATTGATAGGCTCAGCGGATCGGAACAGGAATTCCTAATGCGTGGGCTATAGCCCATCAAGGGATACCAGTGAGCAGTCAGTGTTCAACCAATGTAAGAAGAGCAAATGTAATCTCAGAGAATGCCAGCAGAGAGAGGGAGAGAACAAGAGAAGAGCTAATATCTTTGCTCAAGATCCGCACTCTCACAAAGGATGAGCCCACTGGGCAGACTGTGCAGAGAAGGACAGGAGGGTCATTGGTAGATGGAGGAGCTGTGCTGCAACAGAGGAGCATTGGATACTTGGCAAATCAAGGCTGTGAGGGGCATATACAAACACTTTGAGGCGGTAAGTATCCTGGCTGGATTAGAGCTGCTTAAGCTATCAGAGCTGGACACCCAGGTATCCTATTTCTTGCTAGCTGCAGGTTTACAGTTACACTGTAAAGGGTTATTTGTCCAAGGTTTTAGGCCAGAAAGGGTGGTTCTGATCATCTTGTCCTGGATTTACAATCTAGAGAGTCACCCAGAAGCTGTAGATCTTTGCCTTAGATTATCCTTTGCCATCAGTTCTGATTAAGGAGCGATGACAAAGAACCAGTCACTAGTCTCTCCAGTGCTACCTGCAGTGGTTTTATTTAAAATGCCCATCTTGCTTCTGTTCTGATGTTGCCTGTCTTCAGCCTCCAGTCACCGGGATTTGCTAGGAATTTACATCAATGCTGTCACATCCTTCATCTTCAGCTCAAGGCAGATTTGAGGCACCCAGCTCTTTCACCAGGGCAAGTTCTCCCAACCTGAGATCGCTCTGAGCCCCTGGCCCCTTTGCGTTAGAAGAGGATTTTCACTGTGAGCCCTTTCCAAGAAGCTGAGTGGAAGGCAACCACATCACAGCTACTCATGAAAGGTGTCCCTTATCAGCAAAGAAAAACCCTGAAGGAAGAATTTGCTATGTAATTTGCAGAGAAACAGTATGAAAGCTGCAGAGAAATGGTCACACTTGTTTGCATTTTTTTTCCAGGGGCATGTTGGGGAGGGATCAGTCCTGGCCTGGTCTTTGGGATGATAAAGGCAAAGCAGAGTTTTCAGAAGATGAGATACTGGAACAAGCTGAGCAAACGATGGGCAGTAAGTTGCCAGAAGCAGACAGAGGAGGTGTGAGGGCTGTGCAACAACAGACCTGCATTGAGATCAGCGTCTGGGGACCAGCAGGCATTTATGTGGAATAGGAGACTCTGTTACATCAAAGCATCCAGATAAGGAATAAGAGAGAGGACACCTACAAAAGCCTGGAAATTAACCTTCCTCTATTACAGCATGGCTTGATCTCGGGGATAATAAACAAGAAGCTTTTCAAGGCTGGGCTCCAATTGTTTCCTAGGGGTTTTAGCCCTCCTCTGAACTGTCTGACCTGCCCCCAGACAAATGCCATGGTTAACCAGACCTGACAACGCTCAGGATGCAGCTTTCAATACACATCCATGACACCCTCAGCAGGCTGCCTGAGCCCCATTCTTCCTCTGGCTGCTGTGTCCCCGAGACATTTCACTGCTGTTTCTAGGGTACCCAGGGGAAGGTCAAATAAGGGGTGATGTACAGGAAAACTAACAGAAATTAGGTGATCAACACTTACCCTTTTTTGCAGGGCCAGAGCCAGAACACAGACCATAAGCAGGAGGAAGAGGGTAAGTGTGAGCCCAAAAGTAACCTGCCCACTGAAGATGGTGGGAGGGCTGGAGACCTGGGCACCTGTGATGAGGAACCACAGTTAGGAAGAGGGGAAGGTTGATTTTGCACTGAGGCAAGGCTGGGGCTGCACAAAGACAGGCAAACTGGAAAAGGGTGCATGGAACTGGAAGGAGGAGCTGCTGAGGGTTAAGACAGCATGACAACAAGATGGGATCCAAGCATTCACAAAATGAGACTGAGAGAAGAAAGGGCACCAGAGAATTGAACAGGGCAAGAAGAAGGTATTGGTTACAGATCCATGGGAGACAGTACCTGTGATCTGCAGCCCATACTCCACTGCTCCCAGTCTGCCTTCTAGACCATATACACTGCATTCCCACGTGCCTGCATCCTTTTGTGACACATGGGGTATTTCCAAGGTAGGTCCCATCTGGGACCTGTGGCCCTCCAGGTTATGGGAGGTGCCCACAGCCAGCTTGTTGTTAGTGGGGGCTGATTCGAGGTGCCTCCACTGGAAATATTCATGTCCCCAGGGGTGTGTGAGGCTGCAGATGAGCAGCAAGCGAGACCCCTCAGAAACTGGTCCTTGGATGCTCGGAGTGACTACAGCAAAGGAAAAAAAAAAAAAACCCTCAGGAAAGAATATACAGGCAGGTCCACATCTCTTCCTTGTCCCTCCTCCTTCTGTTATACCCTTCCTTCATTACCTCCTCTAATTTATTTTTTTTTGTCTTACTCTGTCTTCAGGAAGAATAATCAAGTTATCCAGGAAAACCCCTGCTTTCAGCAGAGTCCAGTGCTGTGCAGTGAACAGACACCTTGTTTCCCACCCCAGGGTGGGAACCTATGAGCAAGAGCAACCCACACTCACTGCACTGATGTGTGGGGAGGTTTATCTGCAAGCAGTGGGGGACCCTAGTGGGACGATGCACTTTCCTGTCTCTTCTCTCACCTGTAACCACTGCCAAGGTCACATCCCTGGTAATTGTCTTGCTGCCAACAGAGACAGCACAGCGGTACTGCCCTGCATCACCTGGCCCCACTGCAGGGATATGAATGGGGAAGCTTCTGCTGCTCAAATTCTGGGAGATGACCCGGTTTTGCAAGTGTCTTCCTGCAAGGTGGCTCCAGTGGGCTGTCACCATGTTGATCCCAAAGGGACTGGGAAGGTAGCTCAGGGTGCACGGTAGATCAGCTGCAGAGCCAGCTGCAGCATAGACCACAGGGTTGGCTGGGCCATCAAAACCTGATCAGAGAGAGAGGACAATGTGGGGTGGTGTCTGGAAAGAGCTTTGTGGGGAGATGACTGGCCTGGGAAGGGTCGGAGCCGGGAAGCTGAAGCCACTGGGGTTGATCAGTCACATCAAAGGGAGCAACTTGGGGATGCTGGAGTAGCAATGCAGAGGCTGAGCTCACCCAGAATTTGCAGGTTGTACGTGGCAGAAATGATCTCGTCGTTGGAGTATCTGAGCTGACAGCGCCAGGAGCCCGCATCACTCATGGCTGGCCGGCGGATGGAGAGAGTCCCATGCAAGGAGCAGAAGGTCCCAGAGGTAGGGACCAGGTGCCCGTTGTGGAACCAGCGTGTCTCCACAAGGGTGGCCCGGTGGCTAGAGTTGCAGCTCAACAAAAGCGGCTCGTGTTCTACCACAGGGCTGGGTGGACTGAGAGTTACTGCAAGAAAAAGAAAAGGGGGGAGAGATAAGATTACTAAACCATTTCTTTGTGCCCCTATTGTCCTAGTTTTGTCCTTCGGGTAGCCCTCTCTCCAGAGCTGAGAGCAGAGAGCAGGAAGCTGTGTGCTTTCAGGGAGCTGATGCCTGTACACTCATCTGTCCTGGCAGACACAGCATCCCTACCCCATCCCACCCTTACAACCTCCCTGGACCTAAAATCAACATTCTCCAGGGTTTCCATCTTCTCCTACCTGTAATTACCCCCAGCTCCACCTGGCAGCTCTTGATCTCCCTGTTGTATGCCACCCGTGCCTCATACAGCCCAGCATCCTCACTCCTGACCGGGTCGATTCGCAGGGAGAAATTGCCATTGCGTAGGTCAGAGTCCTGGACCGACACCCGGGGCCTCATGGGCAGCGCTGTCTTCCGGAGGCCGGAGTACCCCACCTCCAGCACCACGTGTGGCTCCTGGTGGGCGCTGGGAGTGGGACAAGTGAGCAGCTCGTGCCGGAGTCAGAGGAGGGATCAAGGGTGGGGGGCAGGAAGGAAGGAACATGGGGAAGGAGAAAGGGGGCTCAAAGTGTCTCCCACCCTCCCCAGTCCCCCCACAAGGACACAGATCTCTCATGGCCCTGGTGTACCTTAGCCCATGCCGCATCCACAGCACGGATGTCTTGTCAGGCAGCTGCTTCCGGCTCTTCCACATCTTTCTGGGGCTCAGGTGGCAAGGCAGCATGGCTGAACTCCCTGCTGTGGCCCACACTTTCTGCTCCTTGCTTTCCTCCTCTGCTACCCCTGGTAGGATGTGGCCAGCTGTAACGAGACGGAGAATTGAGCAAAAGGTGGGACTCCTGGAGCAGGGGACAATATCTGGCCATCTTCAGTGGGGTGAGATGGGCACAAATCCTCCCTTCCAGACCTGCCAGGGACCAGGTAACACCCAAACTCAGTTTACTGAGCTCCTCTGTCTTCCCTGATACGTTCAGCCCCTCTTACCATTGAAAGACAGCAGAGCGAAGGTGAGGAGCAGCATCAGGGACACCGGCTTCATGGTAGCATCCAGGAGAGGTGATGGGCTGCGCCGTGATGGGCTGCGCCTTCCCCCTTGGGTCCGTGCTTGATCAGGTCAGAAGATTTAAGAGATCAGCAAAAATGAGGCATGGATAAAGAAGATGTTAGTCAGGGTGGATGAACCAAGGGGGGTCAGCTGGATGTGCTTGCTCTCGTGCTGTCTCTCTGTCTGATCAAAGGATTTCCTTAGTTGTCTTTATATTGCAGGTGGGCAGCTAATTTCCTCGTATCACTAAGAAGATACGTCATGACCAAGAAACTAGTATAAGTCTGAGGCACGTGAAGGCAGGGCTGAAGCCAGTGAGAGAGACAAGGGAGGGACCAGAGACACTGCTCTAAGCATCTTTTAGTGGAAATTCTTTGAGTCGTTGTTGTTTTTCTTACCAGTTTCACTTCTATATAGACAGTGGAAAAAGTGTAGAAGACACTTCCCAGCAAGTGCCCTTCATGTTTTTCTTTCATCTCTTACCTTTTTTGGTTTGATCTTTCCACCTCTTACAGCTTCTCTCTAACTGCTTCAGGGCTTTTGAGAACATGTTGGTCTTTGCTGTACTTTTTTGTTGTTGTTTTTCTTTTTTTTTTTTCCCCCCCCTTCTTTAATCCTTCGAATGTGCTGATTTTTTGGCTTTTCCTCACTGGCCAGTTCATTGGCAGGACAGGGTTTATGGTGAGCTCCAACGAGGGCACGTGTAACCCATGAATTCAGAGCCCAGTGGCAATCTGGGGCAAAGCTGAGGTGGTCTGAGGAGGCAGAAAGGAGCACCCAGACGAAGCAACCAGCATTGAGAATAGGGGCTGCATGCTGTGGCACTGCGAGTAGTGCGAGGAAGCGACCCTCCTTCTCCAGCAGCACTGGGGAAAACCCACACGAGCTTGTGCACTGAAGGGGCTTATCCTAGCTCCTGTGTAGCTGATGAGCTTTACACAGGGCATTAGATTTCCATCAGTGTGCCTCACCCCTTTTGCCTCAGAGAACCCCCACTGTTGTGGCTCAGAATTTCCATCAGCCCACTGGCTCTGACTCTTTCAGACTTAATCAGCCCTTGATGATGGGTGTCAGACACCCGAGCCCCTCGGCATCTTGTCCTCCCTGCCGAGGGCTCGGCTGGGGCTTTTCCTGGGGGTGAGGGAAAGGAGGTGACTCAGAGCAGCTGCTTCTTAGCTGTGGAAGGATCCTTGCTTGCTCTCTAGTTTTCCTCAGCTGGGTGGTGAAGGTGGAAGATAAAAGAGAGCAAGTGGTACTGCTCACTTCAGCAGCTCCCTGTTGCAGGGACGGCTCTAGTCTCTTATCGCACACAGCTCTTCAGTCTCATGAGGAGTGGGATGGGTGCAGGGAAACCTGGTGCAACCTTTTGTGCCTCGATGTCCCTGTGGGACTCCTTTGTAGTGGTCCTTTGTGTCCTCTGTGTTACACAGTCCATGGGATCACATGAGAGAGGAAGAGAGGAGAAAAGATGGGGGAGAACTTGTGACGGTTGGCAGGACGTGTTTTTTCCTCCTGTTCAAGAAAAACAGTTTGTGGTGCCCAGTCCAGGCAGAAAGCGTCAACCTCTCTTTCCCCTGAATCAGCAGTGTGAAAATGGTGTGAGTGTGTGGGTGAAGTTGAGAAAGAGAGAGAAGGGAGGTGGAACTGGGGTGGGGAGACATGTGTGGCTCTATAGCTCAGCTCCATCGCTCCCCCTCCCCTGGCTTCGCCTGGGGAACACACCGAGCTTGCTGCTCTCCCCTTCCATCCCGACAACCTCTGCATTCTTAGCCTCAGTGCCCTGGCACTGCTCCCATCTAGTCCCCAAAACCACGCTTATCTGAGTCTGCTCTAGGAAATGATTCTTCCTTGTAAGAGCGAGAGGTATTCCCACCCTGCTGCCACCTCCCGAGCAGTGGTCACAAGGGACTGATGGAGAGCCCAGGAAAGTGACAGGGGCTGGCTGGCACTGGGGGGTGTTTGGGGCTGAGGGGTTGTTAAGCTGAGTGAGCATATTGTGAAATTAAGGTTTTAGAGGCACTGTTTTACTCAGCACTAGGCTATCTTTAGCAAAGCCACCTGTGACGTTTGTCTCTAACAACCCATTTTAAATGCTGACTCCCTTGAATGGCATTTTCATCATCTCCCAGAACAGGACCCTGCCGCAGAAATAACAGTGACCGGAGCAAGATCAGCACAGGAGCATCTTCTCAGAACTGCCTGTGTAGGTCACCTGGGGCTTGATGAGCAGAGAGCCTGAGAGGGACGTGTGGGACTCTGGCAGAGCCATGGAGAACGAGAGGCAGGCTACAACGGGAGTAGCCCAGGGTGGGGTACAGAAGCCCAGCTCACTAAATACTCCTTTGTCCATGTTAGATATGAACTAGCTTCAGCCAAGTTCCAGGTTTACCCGCAGCAGTCACCTTGTGCACAAGTTTAATACGTTGCTTTTCTTGTCTCTCTTGGCATGTCTTAGGGGTGCAAACTACACTTACCAAGAAAAATAGGAATAGAAAACACTATTCTGCAGTATCATTGACGTAGTCTTGCTGAAGGAATTTTCCATTGCATTTCCAGAGTTCTGTGATACCATGTTTTTCTCTGAGTGATTCCACTTTCATGTTTTGGTCCTTGCAGCATCAAGTTTGAATCTAGTCATAATTTTCTGCTTCGTGCTGACTTTTTGAGGTGCTCTGTAATTTATTTGCAGACTTTAACTGACCTAAGAAATTGCGCAGCGACTTGAAGACTGGGTTATCAGCCATGCAACTTGAGATCAACTGGTCTGGGTGTTGCTGAGACAGAGCGTTCACCAAAAGGACCTCATGTAAAATATCCTGATTGCTGTTTGCCCAGAGCTAAAGCAAACATAACAAGCAAGAAGTAGTTACTTACTAATAAGTGGAAACTAATAACTTTGTGGTGAGGGACTGTAAACAGAAAGCAGCCACACCTGGGGAGACAGAAGGGAAGGTCTGGCAGGGGATGTAGCGTGAGCAAAGGCTGCCGGGCAGGTTGGTACTCGACAGGCAACTGGACAGACAACAGGGTTTGCAGGGGTCAGACTGGGATTACCTGTGAGTCTTCTGGGACTGACTGGAAAGCTAGAGGAGCTAAAAGAGATCTAACCTCAGCTTCAGAGGCAAAGTAACAGAGCTGCCTTTCTCTGGGTGCACAGGACAGATAGTTCAGTTCCTGAGTCAATACCTTGTGGCTGTGGAGGGGCCAAGCAGCAGAATCCTGGACCAGAAACAGTTGGTGCCCATAGCTTGGCAGGCTTTTTATGAGATGCACAATGTGGAAATAGGCACCCCTGAGGCTGAGGGATGCAAACCAATCTTCCCTTGCAAAAGGTTGTGATGGTTTCTACCAAGGCACCAACATGAAATTTCTCAGCTTCTCCAAGTCCAGGGTGGGTACCAAATGTGCCTCCTTTCTTGCAGGAGGAAGCAGTTGCTCCAGGCTTCTGTCCCTCCGTGATGCTTGGAAGCAGCATGTTATCATCCCAATGCCAGGGTGACCTGTGCATCAGAGAGTGGCCTGGGAGGAGGCGCCCATTTATCTGAGGTGACAGATCCCAAAAAGGGCTGAGGAGAAGAGGATTAGAAACGAGAAAGTTCGCATCTCCCATTATTTCTGGACAAAACCAAAACATGCCTCTGCAGAAGTGCTAGGAGGAGGAAGAGTGGCTGTCTGACCGGACATTTGTTGGGAGGCTCTTTACTTTTGAAAAGGTCCTTTTTAGAGGATTTGCTGAATGGGCAGTTCCTGGGTCTCCACAGGTCTCTGATGTGGAGCTGGAGAGTCTAGTGGTGGTCTTCTCCCTAGAATCCCATGGGAACACCTTTAGAAGGCATAGCTTTATGGAGTCTTTGGAGAAATCTGCAGCCTCCTTCTTTTCAATGCTAAAAGGTGAGTGACCTTTGTATGACAATGCTCAGCAGATAGCTGAATATCCCAGCGGAACCTGAATTAGAAAGTCAGCAACAACACTGGGGGGTGCTGACTGAAGCTGTGGGCTGCATTTCTGCTAAAAAACCCCAGTGATTTAATCACTGAAGAGAATCTGCAGCATTCATGGGCATATTTGGCAGCTAGCATCTGCTATCTGGCCAGCATTAGCTGTAAAGAAGTGTGTAACTGTTCTCTTTCAAAAGGCCTCCAGATCCCTCCTGGGGGAGAGATGGGATACTTCAGGATCCTCTTTGGACACCCACAACAACCAGTGGAAATGGTGATGGATATCGGTACCCTGGCCAATATCTAGTGAAGTGATGTCTTTGATGCCGCAGGATGTCTTTGATGCCACAGCCTCTGTGTTCTGCAACACAGAGGGAGAGGTGGATCAACTACAAAAATTCATGCAGCAAGCTAAGTTACATTTTGACTCACTTCTCATTGCAGCATTCATGCAATTCTTTTAATCCAATGGGAAAATATGCTATAGCTTCCCAAACATCCCAGGGCTGTAGTGAGTTTTCTCAAGAGCAAAAAGGTTCCCAGGAGCTCATTGCATGCAAGGGATGGGTGAAACATGCCAGCTGTGAGGAGAAAGCACTCAATTACTGTGACCTGACACGGAGGTGAAGGAGTCTGGCACTGACCCAATGTGCCACCTGCTGCTGAGTGACTGGGGCAGTAGCAGAATGCTCCTAAAAGATGCCCTTGACTCAGGTATGGGCTGAAAGGAGCTGAGGAGCACTCTGATAGGAGCTGAACCTTGGTCTGAGAGTCTCCTAGAACGTGTTCTGTTCTCCTAGGGGTAGCTGAAGAGAGAGGGTGCAACAATCTGCAGGGTCCCTGGGCCCCAGAGGGCTGGAAGCTCCAGTACTGACAGCAGAGCTGGATGACAGGAAACTGCTGGACATTGGGGGTAGTCCAGAAAACGTGGGACCACTGGCAGAAATGGCCAGCAAACCTGAAAGATCCATCAGCACCATGACTCGTGGTAAGCGTGGTGTCAGGACAGGCTGGGAGGATGATGCTGGACACGTAGTGAAACCAGGGCAGCCAGATTTCCCCAATGGATACCATGCAAGCCCCTTCTTAGGTGTGGCTTCTTCAGTTTGTCTGTCTTTTGACAGTTGTGCAGGGAGACTGTATGACTGCCTTTCCTGAGAGCTGTTTTGGCCTGGGGGATCTCCGGAACAGATGTGGGTTGCGCCTGCAGGTGTAAGACCTAACAACAGCTGATTTGGGGCAATATCAATGTTCTCCTGGGTGTCAAGAGAGGGATGATCCACATATGCCAGGCTCAGATCCCCATTGCTGCTGACAATACAGCAAGTATCCCCCCAGAGGAAAACTGCCCCAGAAGGATGTGCCTTGTGCTCATGGGGCTTGAATCCTCTCTGTGTCTGACTCTTGGAAACAGCGTGGGTCTCTCTGACACAGAATGAGCACCTTGGACATGTTACAGATGGTGGGGGATGAGCACTACACAGGGCACAGAGGGGATCTGGCTCCAGTCTTAGTCGCATGTGTCCTGAGGAACTGTGAGAAATCTGGTCCATGTGCTGTGTTTTCACAGTGCATTATGGTAGGAGAACATGAGCCCACAGCTTATGATACGCTGGAGCTCTGGAGGCTACAGGCAAATACTCATTAATAATATTAATAAAGAATATGTTGTTTCCTTCCTAGTGGGAAAGATAGGTATAAAAAAGTTAACGGTAGCTAAAGGAGCATGTGGTGCTATGAGACATCATTTGCAGAAGAATACAATCCATAGGAAGGTTCATGTGAATGATGGCGCAGCAAGGAAGGCAACAGTAGAGCTCCAGAATACTCCTAAAGAGAATAAATTCTGATTTGGTGATCCCCAACCACTTTGCTTTGAAGAAAAAATTGATAGGGAAGGAGATGGTGCATTTTTAAACTCATTGTAAATAAAAATGGATTTATTTCTTTATAGTTTACTTTTCAGATGGATCAATTATCTGATGCTCATCAGTGTTGATGAAAGAGAGGCAGCAGGAGAGATTAAAGGGAAGGTGGGATGGCCCTTTCTGCAACACTACACATTTATGCTGAATTAACATGATCGTGTGAGAAACTGCAATTCAGAGTGTGGTGGCAGCTGAGCTGCTTTTTCAATTTCTTCTCCATTTGACAGCTCATGGCAGGTAGTAGCCTGTATCATTTTGTAAGATAGCTTCTACTGCCCCGCTAAGAAAAAATGAAATATCAAATAAACCCACTTCTTAGTCACAGCATCATAGAAAGATTAATGTGCGAAGGGACCTCTTGTCATGTGTCATGTCCTCCACCCCACAGCCATCTCAGGGCCCTTTGCTGGACTGGTTCCAGTGTGTCAAATGTACCATTATGGCACATGCAACAGGCTTTGTTGGTGTAAGGGCTGACTCTTATTTACCTTCAAAGGAGGCTGGGACCAAAGAGATGGAACTGAATTTCTCTGTACAGGGGCTTTAAAATTCCCAAAAAGGAGTGGGACCTCCCGTGGCACACTGAGGGCTGGGAGGGATCTGGGTTTTCAAGATGGAAATCCAACAGACTGAGTATTAGGAAGTTCTGCCAGGAGTCAGTCACTGGGGTGCAATTAAGGCCACGTGGGGAAAATATGGGTTTAAGCTCGACTGTTTTGTTTTGGTGCCATTCATAATTTTTCCTGGTTCTAAGAAGCTTCAGTTCACAGATGTCAGGTTCCATTCTCCAGGAGATGAACAGGCCACATGTTCTCTCTACCGTAACAGGTCTCTCTGCCAGGCTTTTCCCAGAAAGCCACAAAAGACCAAAGGACCCTCTCTAGTGTGTGTAAGAGAAGATAAAGCAGCTAATGCTTTTGTGTCTTGTGTAAACACTTCAGACCCTTTGCTGATGACATTAAAGTGTCCTAGAAATTTAGACTCTGTGAGCTTCTAGTGCTAGGCTGCCACATGATTTGTTCAACATCCAACTGCTTGCTGATGTCCATGGCTGTCTTATGCTGGCAAAATGTGATTAGGAGGGCATCACAGCTCTGCAGGTGTGACTGTCTCTCCCGGCATGGCACACACTTCATATTTGGGAAGGTTAATGGGAAGCAACTGCCTCCTTAGACTCCTGGTAAAATCACACTTAGAATTAAAACATAAGGTTATATGTTGAGGAACAAAGTACGTGGATCACACATCCAGAACAGTATTCTGGGAAGAAAAGATGCCAGGGAGGGAGATACATGATAACATGCTATGTGAAATGGGATCTCAAAGAGCGAACAGATTGTGTTACCTCTGTTTACAGCACAAGTTACTGGAACGTGTCCATGATTTAAAAAAGGATGTGGAAAAATGGAAAAGGATTTAGAAGAGTGGTACAAAAAAACCTGATTTGAGGCCTGGAGATCTTGCTTTCTAATGTACAGAAATTGAGGTGTTTCATCTATTTCACTGAATACAAAGGAAGCAGTGGTAAGCTCAGGTAACAACTTTACTGCAAACAAGAGGAAATTCATTTTACCCGTTACAAAGACAGCAGAATTATTGCTAGACGATGTTGTGGAGACCAGGATTATAAATTAGTTCAAAGAGGAATTAGGTAATTTGTGGAGGATCAGTTCCTCACTGGCTTCTGAATATGATGGCCTGGGTATGACTGCCAGCTCAGGATGTCCTTAACTCTTGTTTTCAGGAAGCTTCTATGTAATGCCTTGACTCTCAGTGCCTTTCCTTAGGGATGTTGTGTCAGCCCCAGCAGAGCGGTAAGCTAGAGAGACCATTGGTACAACCATTTTTACACTTTTATATTCACATATTGATATTTTCTCCCCATGAGGAGAAATTATGAAGTAGAGGCAGGTTCTCTACTCTAGCAGGGGAGCATAAGGATGACCAGTGGTTCAAAATTAAAACCAAAATCTGGCTGGAAATGAGGTACATGTTTTCCACAGCAAGGCTCTGACAGGGGGAGAACTCTTGTGGTGGCTTCTTCACCACCTGCAGACTATTGACATGAAAACGGTCAATGGCATCCTCTTGCTCAGCCCTAGGATACGGGTCTCTCTGCAGGAACAAGGAAGCTGATCACCATCATGAGAATAAAACCCTATCTATTCATATTTCCCCAGGCTTTTCCCTTACTCACAGCCCTGACTGGAGGGCTTCACTAAGAGCGTATGTGTGCTCTTTTTAAGACTCAGGAAAAAAGCCAGCTGGGCTTGCTCTGCAAGAAAACTCCAGTGCAGGGCTGGTAAACAGCAGAGAAGCACAACTGCTGAGCTGAGGCACATAAGCCACAGGGAAGAAGGAGGAAAAGGCTCCTGGACTCAGATGAACTGAGGTGGTGGTGGCATGTGGGTGTGGGGACTTTCCCCTGAGTTTAGCAGGGACCTGCTGTTTTTTCCCTAGCTACAGGTGGTCAGAGGGCTCACTTGTTCCAGACTTGAAGGAGATATAGGGGTTTCTTTTCTTTTCATGTTTTTTTTTTTTTATTTTTAATTACTATCATTTCCTTCTGTGCGTTGCTTATGAAGTCAAAATAAAAGTCACTCTGAAAGACTGGCAACCTCAAGGGTTCTGTGTGCCCCCGTCTGAACTGTAAGAGCAGATCAGCTTGTGGAGAAGAGGAAATACGGTCAAAATGGTCCACGCATGAGACAAGGTAAAGTTCAGAAGTATTAATAATGGAAAAGAAGGCTACAGTCAAAATACTGGCCCAAGAACAGTTATTCAAAAGAAAAAATAGCCCAACGCTAACAGCATTTCCTGCCCTGGTCTGTGAGAAACAAATATTTCAGGTGGATACAAAAACCAGAGAACTCCTTGAAGTGAGGGGCATGCTCATTGAAGGGTCGGAAGATGACCTTGAAACCTTCCCAGGTGCTTGAGAATGGGATTCTACCTTACAGCTGCTCTCTTGAGGAAACTGATCCAAGAGATGCTCTTCCAAGTTTGCCTTCCTGTCTCAATGCCACTGGGAATGACAGCCCCGGCTACATAGCCCCCATGCAAAATTTGTGATAATATGGCCTTTCATGGGGCTGTAAGCCAGACCAATGTAAACATCAGGTTTAAAAGGAGAAGAAAAGGTGAGTGTGTAATTAGGATATGGAATGACTTCCACGGCAGGTTCCTCCAGGCAGCTGTCCTTGCATAACTGAGAAGTTGAGAAACTGTACTGATGAGCGCAAAGGAGAGGAAAGTTTTAAAATGCTGTTGCTGTTGCATAGAATTACACTTTGGATGGCTGGCCGATATCTGTAAATGGCTCTGGGAGAAGTGGACTATCCTAACCCCAGCTGCTAGTGCAGCACTGAGAGGTTTTTAGATTCTTGGGGCAGTTGCTGGGGTTACCTGGGGACTTATGGACCAGCTAAACCCTGACAACTCTAAAACAGATTCTTCAGAAAGTTTCAGTGGTCTGAGGTAGTGGCTCTGCTGTTGAGCAATGTAGGTTCTTGATAACCAACTGGAGTTGTAGACAATGAGAAAAACAGGCCCCTGACTTCCTAAGGAGGGACAGTCAAACCCCAAGGCTCTACCTAGGGGATCCGATTAGGGAGGGAATGTTACTGGGAAAGGGTCTAGTATCAGCTACGGCTGAGAAGACTGTAAGTGGCATGAATGTATATATGCCTTTCTAGTGAAGGTCCCCGAGACATGCCTTGGACTCTCTAGGCAAAGGACAGTTTCTCCTGGAAGCCAGAGCCACACACCTGTGTGTGTTCAAATCACTCTGTGGACACCCAGACAAGACACATTGGATCCTGATTGACCACACAGGGAGTTCTCAGTTCTCCAGGTTTGACTTAGGCTTCTCTTAACACCCGTGGTGTGATCAGAGCCACTCCTGGTTCCTCCACTCTGAGAGACGGCTCATTGCATGCTGTGTGCCAGGCGTTTTGGGTATGGAGAAACTCCAATGACGATTGTTTGCAATCTTTCAGTCAAGTATTTAGAGACATGTCAAGTGTGGTGCCACCAGGGGGCCCTTGAGGCAAGAAAGCTGTAGACGTATGCTTGAAGGACTTAAGCCATTCTCTCCCAGTAAGAAATCTGTTTGAGAGGATCAAGAAAAGCAATAGAAGGTGCACCCTCCAAGCTGGAAGAGGTATTGGTTTAAGCTACATTTGGTTGTGCTGCCTGTTCTTCCAGAGTGATACTCTTTGAGCACAAGCAGAGGCCTTGAAAGAAGAGATTGGGGCTTAGCCTTTGTGTCCCAGGTAACGCAGAAGGACTGGGTCCTACTGGAGGTGCCCTGGGAGTCTTCAGCAATGAGAGCATGTACAGCACTGAGATTATGTTCTGTATGGCCATTGGGACACCACAAATGTCACCACTGTATCCCAATTGCATGACAGAAGTCTTCCTTCTTGTCTGCAGTCTGGAATCCCATCAGCTATCTGTAGGCTCTTCACCCTTGGAAGTAAAAGCAAAAGGACCACTGGCGAATACCGGGCCACCTACAGGAATCCTGCCAAAGATAGGAGACCGTAAGTCTAGATTTATCTGGTAACACTTTAAAACATAGAGAAACGGAGGTGCAGCAGGATCCCCTCCCAACGAGAAGCTACAATCAACATGGCACACCGTTAGCAGTGGTCTACAAGAATGCTTATTTCTACAGCTATGAAAAGGGATCCACAGACCCTGAAGCAGGCTATTTTCTTTAGTTATGAGCAAAATCTCATGACTCATTTGAATTACAAAGCTGGCTTTCCTAAACTTCTCTACTGAATCTTCGATGAAATTTACCTTGTGGAGAACTGCCAAATTCCCAGCTTAACTCTGGGTCCATATCTACAATGCTGCTATCCTGGAAGCTCAGGAGTTTAGTTGGAGCCATATCCGACAGCCTCAGCTGTTTACAAGACTGGATCTGACATAGAAAAAAATTTAGAAGTACCATTTAGGAAACTGTTCTTCAGACATAAAAACAGCAACTAGCTGTTAGTTTTCAGTTGGGATTTCTAGTGTGCTTATGGACGAGACCAGCAGAATGCTACCTAAGTTCACGCTTGTGGAGTGCCGTCTAGCGAAGACCCTTTTGTGAAGTCATTTGGATGTGTAACAAGAGAAAAGCTGCTGAAGCATGCTTCAGGTAAGGGTCTTTGAAAATTTCATTACAAATTATGCAGCCTAATAAATGCAATCTAAATTGATTAATTAATTGCTGTGGAACCTGGGAAATTCTAAGATATTACTCTGCCTGAGCTGCCAGAGAGGTATTGGCAGACATGCATAATCACAGAGCTCTGGAAGCTGACTATTTTTGCTACATCTTACAGCCTTTACTGGTTTTAGGCTCCAGTAACATTTCAGACTTAGGGACAAGATTCTTCATTGCAGGACATATGGCTAAACACCCTGCTGACATTATGACACCACTTCATGGATTAAGTGACTAAATTGAAAATAAAGCATCTTGAACCCACTAGGACATTGGAAATGTGCAGCTGGACTTCTTGAGCCAAAGTATTTAAGATACATGGTAGAGAATGCGGACAATAAATGTCATTATAAAAACCACTGAAGATCTGTAGAATGTGTGGCTCCTACAGCCCTCTGATGACAACATCAGCTGGATATCACCCACATCATAGACATGGGTTGCGTGCTTTTCTGTCCTCTTCAATGGGTGATTTGCAGCAAGTCACCTAGTCATCTGCCATAGCCTGCCTCACAGATACACCTGACAAGGAGAAGCTCATCTGCTCTGATATCCCCACTCTCTGAGGCTCAGATAAGGAACTACTGTTGTGCACAGATACTTCCAGCTGGGACTCAGGCTTCCTGAACAGCCTGAGATGGGAAAGCATATTCTTCTGTGTGTGATAGGAAATGCCTCCCACAAGGGTGAAGCTGTACCTGATGCTTGGTCGATAAGCCACCTTCTGTGGCTGAGACCCTTGCATACTCATGCCTTAGGTCTCTCCTCACCCCTGTGACTGTCCATGTTTTGCTAAAACCGTAATAGCTCACCAGGAAACAAACCCCAGACTCATCCAGTGATACGCAGCACTCTGGTCCTGTCCCTCTGCAAAATGTCCCCAGTCTGAGCCCACACATGTAAACACAGACTTCTTCCCTGAGAAAACACATAGACTGGATCAGCCATGAGCATGTCTGCCTTTGACTCTGCTCTTGAAATAAGGGAGAGAGGTGGGAGGGAAAAGTACACGGACTTCTTAAGGATCTGGGAAGGCAAGTTGTTTCAGTTTCCCATATGGCATAAGGGAAGCAGCTGAGCAATGCATCTCCTAACCAGAGGGCCTGAAGAAGCCCCTTTTCCCAGAGGAAGGGGTGAGGGAGAGAAACAATTAATTTTCACTATATTTTTTTAAAGGTCATACAACAGGGTGATTATGGACTTCCTTGAAGCAAGAAGGGTTTTCCTCCCAGACCAGCAGTGGCTGGAGGGCTCACTTTTTCCACGTCTGAAGGAGGGTTCACAATTCTGCCCATGTGATGGTTTTGCTTATGCTGGTCTTGTTTCATTTAGTGGCTAAAAACCGATGTGAGGCTGGGCAGAGGGGATCATTTGGCTAAGGGGGAAATGAAGAGGTGACAACTATAAGATGCAAAGAGCATTCATTTCTGGGCTCAGCACTTCAAAATATCTTCAGACTCAGCTGAAACTTTCCATGGCAGGCCTCTATTTCTTCATATATTGCAGAAAGATGTAGGTGGGAAGGGACCTCTGGATATCTCTAGCTCAACCCCCTTGGCTGCAGCAGAGCTGACTCCAAAGCTCGGTCAGATTGCTCTGCTTAACCAGAAGCATTAACTGGTTTTATTCCATCAACACGGAGTTCAGCTGCCTTCTCTCATGTTTGCTGTCTGCTGTTCATCACTGCAGCCAGAACTGTCCTCTTCAGGAGGCTGCACCTGCACGGTCACCCAACAAGGAGCAGCTCGCATCCCACCGGTGCTATCCTAGCAGGCTTGGCACCCCCTGCCACAGACTTCAGGTGGTGAGCTCCTCACCCCAGTGGGTCCAGGTCCCAACCGTCCAGCGATCCCTGCTGGGGAGCAAGGGGTTACTTGCTCATCCGAGGTAGGACAGGGACCTGGCTAAGACCTGATAGTTGGCTCTACCTACTCTCTGCACTGGTGTCTGTGTTTGCTTTTCTAAACGACACAAAAGGACTGTCAGAAGCAGAAATTGTCAGTCTAGAAGGAAGTCTATCAGAGCCATCAAGAGCATGACTGCACCACCTCCACGACTCTCTCAAAGCAAGCAGCCCTGGAGGAGGGCGAGAAATAAATAAGTACCAGTGCCACTCTGTTGGCAGGACCAGAGCTGCTACGAGCTTGGAGCAGGTGCTCTCGGAAGCAAAGAAGGGACCATAAGCACCAGACATCTCCTTGACAGCTCTAACAATACTGTGATTGGAGCAAGCAAGTTGCTTAGGAGAGGCCTTCTGACACTAAAACCTCTCTCAGGTGAAACCACTGAGGACTTTCTTGCAGGCTTGTTAAAAACTAAGGTCTGGTCTACAATCTCACTTGCCACAGTGGTAAGACCTGATCAAAAGACCATTAGGTTCAGCCAGTACACACTTTTGTGCACACCGTCTCTTGCAGTTTAATCCTGGCATGCACTGACTTCTAATATAAATTTTCACAAAACTGATAGCATTGAGGGGTTCTGCCCCCAGCTGATGAAGTTAACCTATGGTCACAGGAATTAAATTACATGAGTGGAGAATTAGCACAGAGCCCAGAAAGGTGAATAAGGCCCCTGAATGGTATCCTTACTTCTGAGGAATCACTGATGAAGAAGGGCTTTGTTCTTACTTTGATGACACCAGCATGACACCATTGATCTCACTATGGAAGAAGAATTAGACTGAATAATAAAAAGCATCTTCAAGTTTGGATGCAAATCAAGCAAACAGGCAGGCTTGACATTAAGTCCAGTGCAGAACCCTGCATCCTCAACTTTTTCTGGAAATCTACGCAACTTCTTGCTTTGATCACCTTGTCAGTTAACATACCACCAGATACAGCATGAATCTTTGCGGGTCTAAGGAAAGGGAAGAAACTGTGTGATTTTGCATTATGTTATCTGTAGCCCTCACCTCAAGTCAGCAATGATGTCCCACAAGTCACTGAGATGAAAAATGCCAAAGCAGATATTTTTCTATTTCTATAACTGTACCTATACCTTCTAACTATCCATAGATGATGACAAATGTATTCAATAAAACTGAATAAGATGGAAGAACTAGTAGAAGCTGTGAAGTCAAGGGGTCCTTAGAGTGATGGGGAACCTGGCTGGCAACCCTTCGTCACTTCTCTCTGTCCTACAGTGTTTCCCTTGGAGGAAATGAGGGATGGCTGCTCCCATTGCTAGTGCTGGCCTAACAATCAGTTGCTGTCTCACTTCCTTCTGGATGACCAGCTGGATAGAGACAGAGGTACTGGTGTTGCACGCACACAGAAAGCAGAGATGGAGTTATGTCTCCACACCTTCTCATTAGTAAGTACATTCTTCACTACTCATAGTCAGGCACTGCTGCAGTGGTGGGGAAGAAGCATGAAAACTGTAATCAGCATCTGCAGAGATTGTATTATATGCTAATAATTTATCTTCGGTACTGACAGTAAAAGGTGATTGTCAGCAGAAAGTTTGGGAGAGTCCTGAGGACTTGCTCTAATATGAAAGTATCTTGAGCAAAGACTAGAATCCATCATTTTTTTAAAATGGAGCAATAGCAGGAATACAAAATTGGAAAACCACAGTTAAAAGATACATACATGTTGAATCAGCACATTCACCACAGTGCCCAAGGCAGGCAGGAGCAGGGAAGAGCATTGCAAGTCAATCTGAGGCACCAGCTACCTGCTTTTGAAGGGCTGTTCATGGGAGGAAGGCACCCTAACCAGCTGCGGCTCCAGCTCAGGACCAGTAAAGGCTCCACCAGCAAACGGGTGCTGGGGGAGCAGCACACCCACACCCTGCAGTGCAGTGAGATCCCACAGGGCAGGCACGCGCCATCAGAGACATTTGCAGGCGGGAAGGAGCTTGGCACTAGCTGTCCCGCTTGCTTGTGTCCCTCTGTGCCCTGGGGGCAGTCCTGCAGCCAAACAGAGACATTTGGAGAAAATTACCGTTGACACTTTGCCCCTCTGGAGACAAGCAACTGTTTGCACTTCCAGTGTCGGATCTGTTGCTGCAGCTGGACAAGCGCAAAGCCACTGATGCTGAGACAAAAGTTGGTATTATTTACAGCTCCCAGTCCCGGTGTCTCATTGTGCAATTGCCAAAGTACCAGTTTAAAAAGAAACACTAACAGCAACTTTAAAGGCCTGCAAAGGTAAAAAGACAAATGCTTGACCACTCTCTCCCAGGCAGCTGGTGGGACAAAGAACTGAAGCTCTTGCCTCTTAACACACTTCCGGTTGCTGCAACCGATATGGGGTGGGTCACGTCTGAAGGCCATAGGGCAGCATGCAGAGAGGCACTTGGGTGTGTCCAGCAGGCACAGCTCGCATTCCCTTTCTGAGCCTGTCTTCTGGGGCTGAGGCTGGCCAGCAGTTTCGAGAGCTTCACAATAGCCCTGAAGCTTTATCTTGTTTGCGTTGTGCCCTCACTGTAACCGCCTGGCAGATGGAGCAGAACCCACACCCACTGGTCTGCAGCACGCTGGGGCCATCTGGGCAACTAACACAGGTCTTGTGACTAACTGAGGGTTCCCCTCTCTACCTGCTGCTGGTTGAACCACCCTCCACAAACCAGCTCCTACCAATTCAACCAGAACATAACCCAAGATGTACATACACAACTGTCCACACAAGCTGTTTGAAATATTTTTAAACGCTTTTATTTACAGTGCTAATTGAAAACAATATATATATTTATATCTATCATCCTCATGATGTCTGTGCCATAGAAAATGCTTTAATTTACAAAAAACGGTCACAAGAAAATCTAAAGGGAAAAAAATCAAAGTTTGGTCCCCAATTGTTTTTCTCTTGATTCATTTTTAAAAAGCCTCCAAATTAAAAAAAAATACACAGTTCAGATGAAATTCATATATAAATCCAACCATTATCTTCTGAAAAATTCACGAGGGCCAGCTTGCTGTCATGTAAACTTGGAAAAAAAAAAGCTTAAAATAAATTCTGTCTCCATGTGTGGTTTAACAGAACCATTATTTGCTTGTAATATTCTTTTTCTTTGCCTCTCAGGGCTCAATGGGAAAGCAGATGAGAGGAGGCCTAGGACGAGAAAATGCACCATGAGATCTGTGCTGACAGCCTCCTGGACTCAGGGAGGATATGTGACAGCAGGTCTGAGGAGCAGAAGCTGTCAAAAATCTCAGTCATACTGGTGACCAAAAAAAAGTGAAAATGGAGGGAGAGGTGTTTGCCATGTGAAGAGCCTAGCACACAGGCCTGGCAAGGTTATGTACTGGGCCCCAGGGAACAATGAGATTCTTGAGGGAAGAGGATCATTTGTAAGTGGGGCACAACTGAAAAGATGTGAGGGACTGGAATAACTTCTGCTGGGGAATGTCACAGATGGGCTAGATCTTCGGGTGAGAAGGAAACCGCTGTCTTCCCTGTTTGAGAGCATTTCTAATCTTTCCTCTTCTGAAATTGTGTGAAGCCAGAGGCTAATGGACAGTGCAAGCACAGGCTGGAATGGAGGAGGAGAGATGGACGGAACAGAGATGGGAGGGAAGGACTCAAGCTGAAGACCCATTTTCTGTCTTCTGTCTCTTTGGATCCACTTCATCCTATGTAGGACACAGAAAAGGAAAAAAAGGGAGTTACTATCAGTCACCACACTAAGGCACATCGTTTCTCCACAAAATTCTTACTGCTGCTCTTTCCTCCATATGGAAATCTTTTTGGCCCACCCTAAATCCACTCCTCTTTAAAGGATCTTTGAGTGCCTGACACATTGATGGTCACAGTTAAGATGTGGACAGCTCCAGCTGGAGAGATATTTGTGCTGTTACTTTCAGGAGGTATAAACCCAGGCTCACATCACTGCAAACAGATGCTGAGATTCACCCTCCTGAGTCCATCTTCTGGCCTGAAGCCCAGAAGTCACAGGTGAGGGGCGGTCATGGGGGGTTATGGCCCAGCACAATCTCAAGCACCCTGACTCTCAAACACTCAGCAATGTGAACCCTAGTGGAAGGACCTAGATCCTACAAGGAGTCTATAGGGGTTTATTATCCCCTTGCCACATCAGACTTGTTTACCCATCTGCTGCTGTGAGACCTGAGGCCAATTTGAGATGTTCAGCAATGGCGTCCACATGGATTTGATCAGCACATAGCAGGTAACCCAGTTCCTTCTCACTGCCATTAATCTCACACCATCACTCACCTCTTTCTCCTCTGCAGATCGTTTTTCTGCATGACCATCCTGCTCTTGCCCATTCTCATCTCCTTCTAAGCACAAGCAAGGGACAAAATCACAGATTAACTGAATTAGCATTTAAAGGAATGTAATCTCAGGCAGAGGGCTCAAAGGAGGAATCTCCCTCCATGATCTTCTATTCCCCCACAGCCCTATTCCTCTTATTCTCCTTATACCAATTACTCCCACCTTCATCCTCATCACCACCTTCTTCATCCACATCATCAGGATTCTCTTCCTCATCCTCTTCAGCTCCATTTTCCTCATCCTGAGTGAAACAAATTGGTCAGAGCAGAAATTGGCATCAGGATGCATGTGCTCTTTGCTGCAAGTGCAAGAACAATCTCCATAGCTCCAGCCACTTCATAGTCCAGTCTCCCATGTGCATCGAGTGACCTCTGCACTGCTACTCAGACACCATCATTCCAACCATCCCAGCTGAAACCTTTCTCCCAACCAGCCTTCTTTCCAGAACCAGTCCTTCCAGTCCCTCCCCATCAGTATGAACCTCCTTGACTTCCACAAGCTTACATCCCTACAAGCTGCTGCCATCCCATCCCAACAATCAGAACATCTCTCTCGTTATAGGCTAATGACTTAGCCTGTTCTCACAGTACATCTGCTTCCAGGTTTCTTCTGACCTTTCTCAATCTGCACTTCCTCACTGTTCTTCCCCCCACCTTCTTCAACTTGTACTCTTTATGCACCTCAGGATACTTCTGCAGGTGCAGGACCATGTCTTCTGTGCCATCCAACTCCTATTTGCCCATGACTCCTTTCCATTTTCTGATATTTTTTTTTCTTTCTCACTGGGCCACACTGAGTATGCAAAGTCCTTCAAGGCTCACTCTCCACTGATCCTGTGGAGATCCCCTCTCCCTTGTGGGCTTCCCTGCCCTCTTTCCTAATCTCCTCTATTCCCTTTATATTTGCTACCCACAGAGAGCCAGGATAACCACCTTTGACAAACCCTCTCCCCAATGCCTCTAAATCTATCTCCCAAAAGGGCCTCACCTCTACTATCTCCTTCTTCTTTTCTTTGTGGACTGTTTTCTCCTCAAGTTTTTCCTTCTTTTCTTTTATTTCCTATATACAACATGAGAAAAACCATTCCAGTGGTCAGCAGCAAGAAAATAAAAAGACTGGGATGCTTAAAGAGAGGTTAAAGGCGATGCAGAATAACGGTGAGGAGAGAAAACATATTCGGTGTTCAATCTG